>NW_020448875.1:257548-268512 GCF_003343035.1 Apteryx rowi | reverse complement strand
CCCGGCGACGCGCTCATTGGCCCGCGCCCGGGCCCGAAGCGGCGCCAACCGGGTGCCGGCCCGGTGACGTCACGCCCCGGGAGCTATTTTCGGGCCGGGCCTGGGAAAAGGGGGGGAGGAAAAAAAATAAGAAAAAACGGGGAAAAAACGGAGCAAAATAACAACAACAACAATAATAATAATGATAATAATAATAATAATAATGATATAATAATAATAATGATAATAATAATAAATGCATCTTTTGCTAGGCAGGTTGCAAGGGATGGCGGCACGTGGGCCGTGAGAAAATTGCTTCCACGCTCCCACTGCCGAGGGGGATTCGCCCCGCGATGTGCCGGAGCAGGGAGGGATGCTGAGCCGGGGCCGGCGGTGAGGAAGCCTGGCGTCGCTGCCGGAGCGGAACAAAGCCGGCGCCTGTGGGAGCGATGCGGGCTCGGATGCATCCGCCTCCCTGCTCGGGGAGGGGGGTTTGATCCTGCCCAGGCTGGGGCAGCCGCGGGAAGGAAGGGGCAGGACGGCCCTTGCACCCCCGTGCTGCGGGGGTTAATGTTTTGGGGGACAAGGGGGATGCTCCCCTCTCCTTTCCCGTCGTTTTGCACGCTCATCCGTGTTGCAACATCCCCTTCCAGCTCACGGGGTGCACCGTGCACCCCACGGCACCTCCGGTGGGTCCCAGCCGCCCTGCTCCACCACTCCCCGTGCACGGCGGGAGCCGGACCGGGATGCGCTGCCTCCCACCGTGCCACCCGCTCCCAGCCCCGCGGCGGGCGCGGGGAGAGTCCTCCTCCCAGATTCCTGAGCCTATTTTGGCGCGAGGCCGCCCGCCTTCCCCTCCGTCCCGTTCCCCCGTCCCAGTTACGGGCAGCGCGCACGAGCCCCGCGGCCGCCCGGGGACCGCGYGGGTATATTTAGGCACCGGCCTCCTCCGTTATGCAACCGGCACGGGAGCAGCTGTGGGGCGGCGATTCCCCCTGGAAAAGGCGCGTTGTCGGCCGGGGGATTTTTCCACGGCGTGGATCAGGACAGGGTGACCCAGCGGGAAGCCAGCGGGGTATCGGGGCGCGGGGCTGGTGCTGGCRGAGATGGCGGCAAAGCGCGTACCCCCCGCGCTGTGGCCGGCCCAACGCAGGCACGCAGYGGGGAAGGGCCCCTTGCACCGTCTTGCACGCCTGCACACGCTTCGACGCGCCGCCACGGGCCGTTCGGCTCCCGCTTGGCGTGCAYGGGCGCCGCTGGCGTTGCTCAGGTTGGCTTCTCGCGTGTGCGCAAGGGGAGGCTCCCACTGACGGTGCGGGTGTGTGCAGCGGCGTCGCTCCCTGACCCATGGCGCGAGCACATGCGTGCAGCAGCATCGCTCCCCAACCCATGGCACCAGCGCGTGCGTGCAGCAGCGTTGCTCCCTGAGTGATGGTGCGAGTGCCTGCATGCAGCAGCGTCACTCCCCGACCCATGGCGTGAGAGTGTGCATGCAGCAGCGTTGCTCCCTGATCCATGGTGCGAGCGCCTGCATGCAGCAGCGTCGCTCCCCAACCCATGGTGCAAGCACGTGCGTGCAGCAGCGTTGCTCCCCGACCCATGGTGTGTGTGCATGCAGCAGCGTCGCTCCCCAACCTGTGGTGCAAGCACGTGCATGCAGCGGTGTCGCTCCCCGACCCATGGCATGAGCGTGTGCGTGCAGCAGCGTCACTCCCTGATCCACGGCACCACTGCGTGCGTGCAGCGGCATCGCTCCCCAACCCATGGAGTGAGCATGTGCGTGCAGCAGCGTCGCTCCCCAACCCATGGCGCAAGCGTGTGCGTGCAGTGGTGTCACTCCCTGACCCATGGTGTGAGCACCTGCGTGCAGCRGCGTCTCTCCCCTGCGAGCCCGGCTGCTCCCTCCTCGCAGGCTCTCGTGCCCTGCACAAAGGCAACGCAGGGAACCGCTGCTCGCGCGCATCCCTGGAGCAGCATCCATCCCACCTGCGCAAGAGCACGGCTGAGGCGTCAAGCAGCTGGGGTGGGATCCGCCTTTCCTAGCGGGGACATCTACAACCGAGACGTCCCCGTCCAAGCAGCGCACGCTTTATCGTCCCATCCGTGCGAGCAACGCGCTCTGCAGCACGGTTTATCTCGCCGCAGGCAGCCAAGGCCCCGCTCCGGGTTTAGCACCTSTGTCCGGGCAGCGGAGGAGCCGGCGGAGGCGCCGAGGGCAGGAAACGGTCAAGCTGCGGCTGCCAAGCGCGGGATAACAGGCTATTGTGGGGCGAGCCGGGCGCTCCCCGCCGCGGCTGGTACGGCTCCGAGCCCCGGGCACGAGGCTCCCCACGGGGGCGGCCGGGATTCAGCGCCGCCGGGCGCCCTGCCCTCCCGCAGCTGCCTCTGCGGCCCGACGCTGCCGCCCCTTCCCCTCCGGCTTCTCCCGCGGATGGGGAAAACGAGGCAGGAGGCGCCGCGCCGGAGGTGCCGGCTCTCCCGGCATCGCCGTAGCCCCGGAGCCAGCCGGGGTCGGCAAACGTTTGGTCCCTCCGGGAGGAGCCGGCGGCCCCCTTTGCCGGAGCTGCTCCGGGCGCTGGGACGTGGCGGTGGGTGGCTTTGCCCGGCTCGTCGCTCCGGGAAAGGCGGCTGAGGCCTCCGGCACGCCGGGCCCGGCCAGCCTGCACCCTGCCCTCTCGCAGGCAGCGGCTGCATCCGCCCCGGCGGTCCTGCCTCCGTTTCCCTTGCCCATCCGGCCTCGGTTTCCCCTGGGAGGATCCTGCCTCGGTTTCCCCAACCACCGTGCCTCGGTTTTCCCGGGGTCCCTGCCTCGGTTTCCCTTGCCGCCCGGCCTCGGTTCCGCCGGGGGGGTCCCTGCCTCGGTCCCCCCGCGGTGGGCTGCACCGAGCCCCCGGACCAGCCCCAGCAGGGGTTAATGCCCGGAAGATTTAGCCGGGCTCCGGATAAAAGGGAGGGAAGGAGGGATGGAGGGAGGGAGGGAGGGAAGGGGGCCGCCGGGAAAGGATGCTCTTCCACCTGGATTGGGCAGAAATGACATCACCGCCTCGCGGGCGCCCAATGGGAGAGCCGCCTGCTTTTCCCAAATATCGCCCGGCCGGATAAATCCGGGCTGCTGCTGCGGGCGATGGGGCTGCCGGGGGTTTCGTTGCCGCCCGGCTAGCAGCAGCCTGGGGCGAACGGGGGCTTTTCCGCAGCCGAGCCCCCTCCCCGGCCCCCTTGGAGAAATCCCCCCTTTGGGGCCGGCGCTGGCCTGGCCCCAGCTCCGGGGGCTCCGGATGCGGGTGAACGGGACCCCAGGGTGGGCACAGGATCCCGGCCGGAGCCGACCCTCCTGCCGGCACGGCTTGGAACCCTGTCTGGTTTTGCCTGTCCCAGCTGCTGGGGCCTCCACTGCCCCTTCCCTGCCACAGCTATCCCGGGAAAAAAGCTGCCCCCCTTGGAAACCGTGCTGCAGCACCGGAGGTGCGAGCAAGTGCTCAGTTCTGGGGAGACACTGGGCAGGTTTGGGGGTGCAGGGTCACCTCCCGGGCCAGCTCCGGCGGAGACATCCGTGTTAGCGCGAGGAGCAGCGTCTGCTGCCCTGGCTTCCAGTTAGAGCCGTTTCTCCATGGGAATGAAGTTAAGTTTAGGGGAAGAAGCAGGTGCCACTCGTTGCACTGCTACRCCGGGTCTCAGGGAGCCAGGCGGTTCGTTAATTCGTATTGTTCCCTGCAAACAATTTTCTTCACTAAATGATTTGGAAAAAGTCAAAACGTTTCGGTTTCGCCATCCGGAGCGATGCTTCGTTTTGCCCTTTCTTGCCATTTTTTTATTCCGAACACCCGCTCCGGCGCTCGGCACCTCCGCAGCGAAATGCCCCCTTCGGGCCCGGCGAAGAGAAACGGCTCAGCCCGCTCGAACCGGGGCGAGCGCAGCCGCTTCGCTCCTCCGCCGGCAGCTATTCCGCACAGGAGCATCCGATGCAAACGGAGCGAAACCATGGAAACCGCCCGGTAATGCCGTCCGTCCGCCGGGAACCAGGGCTCGGCGCGCACCGGCTGCTGCAGCAAGCGGCGAGGGGCTGCCGGGGCGCTGCGGAGGGCCAGGGCTCTCCGGAGGGGTTAAAATCCGCTGGGATCGACGCGGGCTTGCAGAGGGCTTTGGAAAGGCCCTGGATCGACGTCCCGCGATCGCCGCGGCGGGAAGCAGCCAGCTCCGGGCGCCGCCGCGYGGAGGGCAGGGTCTCCCAGGGCAAATATTTTTCCTAAATTAAAAACGTGGAAAAATAAACAGCAGCAGAGGGAGACTGAGCCTTTTTGGGGGGGGGGGGCTCTGCGGCTCAGGAACGGGAAGACAAAGCGGCGTTTCCTTTGGGATTTGGGGAGGAAGGGGTGCACGAAGCCCGCGGCGCCTCGCACGGCTCCGGGTCGCCCGTCGCGCGCAGCCCCGGGCCGGGCCGATCGCTGCCGCGCTGCATTTGCTGCAAAACTCCTTTTTGCCTGTTTTGCAAACACCGGCTGCACCTCGTCACCCGGCTCCTGGAGCTGGGGATTTAGGGAAAAGCCCTTTAGAGCGGTGAAGTTGCTGGGAGAAGGGTTGGAGAAGGCGGGATGTCGCGCGCCATCCCCAGCAGGGATTTTCCCAGGTTTTCCCAGCCCGACCCACCGAGCGCCGGAGCGGAGAGTTCCCCGTGGGAGGAAGCGCGGAGGGGATGGAGCCGTCGCTCAGACTGTTTGCTATTCCCTTGGCTGGAGATTAAGCTGATTTTAAAAAGCCCGGCTCTGTCCTCCCGGCTCCCAGACTGCAGCGTCCCCCCCCCGGAGGAGGCAGGGGAGAGCGGGAGCTAAAACCAGCTCGCTGGGAAAGCCGCGCTCACGCGAGCTGGGAAAGCCCCAGGCAGCTTAATTTGCTATTCCCAGCGCCGGAGCCGAGGGAGAGGCGAGCTGGGAAGCCCCCGGGCTGCTGCTCTTTGTGCAAACGGGCCCGGAGGAGGGAGGCAAGGGGAAACCGTCCCGCCGGGAAGCTCCGGCATCGCTGATGTGCCCGAATGGTCTGTGCACACCCTGCGCACCCTGGAAGGGAAATCCCTGCTCCTGGGATCCATGCGCACCCTGGAAGGGAAATCCCTGCTCCCGGGATCCACACACACCCTGGAAGGGAAATCCCTGCTCCTGGGATCCATGCACACCCTTGCTGGAAATTCYCTGCTCCTGGGATCCATGCACACCCTTGCTGGAAGATCCCTGTTCCTGGGATCCATGCACACCCTTGCTGGGAGATCCTTGCTCCTGGGATTCATGCACCCTGTCAGGGAAATCCCTGCTTCCAGGGTCCATGCACACCCTTGCTGGGAGATCCCTGCTCCCGGGGTCCATGCACATCCTTGCAGAGAAGTCCCTGCTCCCAGGATCCACACATACCCTTGCGAGGAGATCTCTGCTCCCAGGGTCCATGCACACCCTGGTAGGGAAGTCCCTGCTCCCGGGGTCCGTGCACACCCTTGCTGGGAAATCCCTGCTCCCAGGATCCATGCACACCCTTGCAAGGAGGTCCCTGCTCCTGGGATCCATGCACACCCTGGCAGGGAAATCCCTGCTCCCGGGGTCCGTGCACACCCTTGCAAGGAGATCCCTGCTCCTGGGATCCATGCACACCCTTGCAAGGAGATCCCTGCTCCCGGGATTCATGCACCCCGGCAGGGAAATCCCTGCTCCTGGGGTCCGTGCACACCCTTGCAGGGAAATCCCTGCTCCCAGGATCCACGCACACCCTTGCAAGGAGATCCCTGCTCCTGGGATCCATGCACACCCTGGTAGGGAAGTCCCTGCTCCTGGGATCCGTGAACACTCTTGCAGGGAAATCCCTGCTCCCAGGGCCTTCCTCAGCTCTGCTCCGGGGTGGAGAGGGGCAGGAGAGGAGCAGGAGCTACCAGAGACGTTCAGAAACGGCCGCGCGGAGCACAACCAGAACAACAGGGTTTTATTAACGCTAAAAAAGGAGACAACGCACATACATACACACTCTCTTTTTTTTTCCCTTTTTTCTTTTGGCGCGCCTATCCCAAAGGAGCCGCTGGGAGCCGCGGGCGGGCGGGCGGAACACCCACCGCGGCGGGGCGCCGCTAGACGGGGACGTCCTCGTGGACGCGGACGCGCAGGGGGCAGATGCGGAGCGCCTCGGGCAGCGCGTCCACCGGCGTGCCGCCCACGTAGAAGTAGGGGAAGACGGTGCCGCTGAACTTCTCGTGGAAGGTGTAGATGTGGGTCCGGCGGTCGGCGTCGTAGAAGGAGAGCTCGCCCTCGTCGCAGTCCAGCTCCACGCGGACCCGCGCCAGGTCGCCCAGCGCCGCCTCCGAGCGGGCCGAGTTGGAAGCCCGGCACGTCTCGCCGTCGGCTCCGGGCAGCCGGTAGATGTACCAGAAGCCGGAGCGGGCGTCGTGGTGGAAGGTCCAGTGGGTGCCGCCGCGCGGCCGGGCCACCCCCACCCGCCAGTTCGTGATGCCGCCCAGGTCCACCTCCCACGTGTGGAAGCCGGCGGAGAAGCCGCGCGAGCCCAGGATGCAGGGCGCCGAGGTGAAGCGCTCGGGGTTTTCCACCAGCAGCTTGTAGCCCCCGTTGGTGACGCTGGTGAGGTCCTCGGACACCGAGAGCCAGCCCGCCGCTGAGTTGGGGTCGAAGCTGAAGGGGACTGCGATGGGGACAAGCGCGTTAGGAAGGCCAACGCCGTCTTCCTGGGGGGGGGACGAGCTTGGGGGGGGCAGCAGCCACCACCACCTTGGAGATACCCATCTACCCATCCTTGCCTTTCTGGCGGAGAGCCAAAGGCATGGATCCACCCCAGCGAGGAGAAGTGCACCCCTCGGGGCTCCCTTTTGGGGGTGCAAGCGCCCCGGAGCACCCCTTCGCCCTCCGAACCCCCTCCCCGGGCGCAGCAGTGGGTTGCAGTGGGCATTTCTGCTCCGTGCTCCTCCTCTTGGGCGTCTAGGGATGGAGACCCACCACCTCCCCAAGCTGTGCCCACCCAAAGGCTTTTCCTGCCACTCGTCACCCCAGCTGCAGGGCAGCCCCGATGGTCCCGGCACGGAGACGGAGAGCTCATCCCCTCCTCTCCGGCAGCCCTTTGGGCGCTGGAGGGCTGCCGGGGCGGCCGCGAGGGCGGGAGGGACCCGCGCGCGCGCTCCGTGCCCGGCGCCTCACCTACGGTGATGATGTCCAGCATCTTCTTCCAGACGTTGTACTGCAGCGAGCCCAGGTACTTGGCGACGTCGATGAGCATCCCCGAGGGCACGGCCTCCGGCTCCTCGGCCGTGCAGGCGATCCTAGGGCAGGACCGCAGCGGATGGAGATGGGCCGGGAATTGGGCTGGGTCTCAGGGCACCCCGGGGGACGAGATTCCGGCAGGGGCTTCACAGCTTTCCCCCCCCCGCCAGCCCCCTGGGCTGGACTCATCCCAGCAGGGTGATGTGCCCCGTGCGCCTCCGGGGCGCAGGACGGGATGTCCCAGGGCGTCCGTGGGTGCAGCACCAGCTTTGGGCACCTCCAGCACCTTGTTCTGCTGGAGCACCAGGACCAGAGAGGTCAGACCAGGAGGGGACACGCGGGTATTGGGCCTCGCTTGGGGCAGAGACCCCACTTGGCCCGAGTGGGAAGGGAGCCGAGGACCCCGGTGTCCTAGTCCAGCGGCGCAGCCAGGCTGCCCCTTGCAGAAGAGCCACGTTGGGTCCCAGGGAGGGGACACGAGGGCTCAGCCGCCCCGGACACGCGTCCCCCCCCTGCACAGGGGACGCGGCGGCGGTCAGAAGAGCGCTGGGACCTACCTGCGCTTGCGGTTCTTGTGTGTCTGAAAGAGAAGGAGACACCGTGCATCAACCCCCCCCCAGCTCGCAAGGGATCGCAAAGGTCCGGCGGCGGGGGAGCGTCGCCCGGCACCGCCGTGGTCCCCGCGGCCAGGGCGAGACGCCGGCCCCGGGCAGCGCCGCAGCGCCTTACCATGAGGAAGGTGTAGTCGTCCTCCTTGAGGTCGGCCTGGAGCTGGCGGGCCTCGCCGAGCAGCGCCCGGCTCTCCTCCGACAGCCGCTTCATGCCGCCCTCGACGAGGCCCTGCTTGTGCCGCGTCTCCTCCTGCAGCTGGGCCAGCAGCGCCTTCTCCTCGCCCCGCAGGAACTCGTGCAGCTTCTCAAACTCCTTCCGGATCTGCTCCTCCAGCCGCGCCGCTTCCACCTGCCCCGCGCGGCGCGGAGGGACGTCACGGCTCCGGCCGGCATCCCCGGCTCCCCTCCGTCCTCCCGCACCGCACCGCTCCCCCCGGAGCCCTCCGGCCGCGGGAAGCCGGCGCCGGCGCCAACGCACCTGGTTGTGCTTGGAGATGGACTCGTAGGAGCGATGCACGGCCCCGAAATCCTTCACCTTGTCCCGCAGGGAGGTCTCCATGTTCTTCAGCTTGGCCTGCGGGGAGGAGACGCCCTCAGGACCCTCGCGCGCCTGAGCCCAGGGTTTCGAATGCGGAAAGACAAGAACCCCAACCCCAGCAGGACGGGGTTAACCAGGATCCTTATTCAACCCGTCCCGTCCCGGGTCACCTAGCGCAGGGTCCCCGTCGCACGCCGGCACCGCGGGGCCGTGCAAAGGCACCAGCCCCAGGCAGGAGCTTTGCACCGCGGCGAACCCGTCGCTCTGGTTTTAAGCCTTTCCTTTAATGCACCGCCAAGTCCCAGCCCGCCCCGCTCCCCGGGGGAGGCGCAGCGCCGCGGGCAGCCCGCCGAGCCGAGCCCTGACTCAGGGCGGCCGGCGGCTTTGCGGCRCGACGGCCGCCCTGCAACATTCGAAATCCGGCGCGTCGCCGCGCTGGGGGCTGAGTCACCGCTGCCTTTGCCAGCCGGGGGCGGGCGGCGGGGGCCTGGCACGGCGCCCGGCTGCCGGCCCCAGCCCCATCCCCGCCTCCCCGCGCGCGGGGACCCAGCCGGCGGCTCATCGCCGTGGGTCGCCTGTCCCCGGCACGCTCCCGTGGCCCCGTGTCCTTCCTGGAAATGCAGGATGTCTCCCCCTGCATCCCAGCTCCCGCCAGCCCAGGAAGCAGCAGGGACGTGGCAGGAAAGCCGGACGCTCGCCGGGACGTGCGGTTGTGCAACCCCCCCCCGCCCTGCTCCCTCCACTCCCCAAAACGTGCTCCCAGCCCTGCGGCGCTGCTGCAATAACCAGCACGCCTGGATGCAGGACAGAGCCGAGGAAACGCGGGAACTGGGCCGCTTTCCAAACCCCTCCCCGGGCCTCGGAGCGTCACCGCGCGGCCGTTTCCCGCGGGCCTTCGGGGCGAGCCGAGGGCCCGGGGTAATTATTAGCTGGGGACGGCGTCGGGGCAAGGCCYCCGCACCCTCCCAGCTGGGATGCGCCCTGCACGGCTGCTTCCTCTTTAATCCCGGCACGCCGGGAGCCAGCCCGCGTCGGTGCAAGCGCTCGGCGCGCGAGCCAAGGACGGGCGTTGGCAGGTACCTGCCGGGGCGCAGGAAGGCGGCACCCCTCTTCCCACGGCCACGCCAAGCCTGGCGGCAGCCGGCGTACCCCGCACCCCTCCGTGCACAAGCATCGCCCAGTGATCGGGTCCCCCCTGTCCCCCGTCCCCCATCCCGCGACGGGAGCATCCCTCGCTCACCCTGAAATCGGCAGCCGTCTCCTGCACCGGCCGCATTTTGTGCCCTTGGTGCTGCTTGGCGCTCTGGCAGGCGAAGCACGCCAGCTCCTTGTCGTCCAGGCAGAAGAGCTTGGCCTCCTCGCGGTGCARGGCGCAGAGGGCGGCCGCCCGGCCCCGCCGCTGCCCTTCCTCCTTGAGGATCATCTCCACCAGGTTGTTGAGCGTGTGGTTGACGCGGAGGTCGTCGAGCGAGGACGCCTCCTTGCACACGGGGCACACGTGGTGCCGGTGCTCCCAGGAGCGGCTCACGCAGCCCTTGCAGAAGTTGTGCCCGCAGCACAGCGTCACGGCCTCCCGGAAGGGCTCGTAGCAGATGGGGCACAGCAGCTCCTCCTTGAAGGTGGCCGTGGAGGACGAGGCCAGGACGACGGAGCCGGTGGCCGGGGGGCTGGCTCCCTTCTCCATGGCGCTGGGGGATGGAGGGATGGAGGGATGGAGGCTTGGAGGGAAGGAGGGAGGGAGGCCAGAGCCAGGCGTCGGAGAGCCCCGACTGGAAAAACAGCCCCGCTCCTGATGCAATCGGCTTCCTGCGGCTCTGACTCAGCCCGGCAGCTCCCTCCCCGGCCGCGCACCGGCCTGAGTGACACCGGATCGGGCCACTGGCGGCAGCGCAGGGCGGGCAGGCAGCTGCCGGCGGCGGCACGCGGCGAGCCCGCGGGGGAAGGGGACCTGCCCGGCCCCTGCCCCTGCCCCTGCCCCTGCCCCTGCCCGCACCCCGGCCCGGGCGGACCCGCTGCCCGGACCTGCTGCAGCCCCTCTGTCCGGATCCGCGTTCCCGGTGCGGCCCCGGTGCAGCCCCCTTTTCCCGGATCCCGGCACAGAGCCGGTGCCCGGATCCCGGTGCAGCCCCAGTACCCGTGTCCCGGTGCAGAGCCCTTTCCCCGGCTCCGGCACAGCCCCGGGGCAGCCCCCTTTTCCCGGGCCCCCACAGAGCCCCGGTGTCCGTATCCCGGAGCAGCCCCCTTTCCTCGGGTCCCGGCACAGCCCCGGATCCCGGTGCAGTCCCGGTGCCCGGACCCCGGCGCCGCCCCGGATCCCGGTGCAGCCCCCTTTCCCCGGGTCCCGGCGCCGCCCCGGATCCCGGTGCAACCCCCTTTCCCCGGACCCCGGCGCCGCCCCGGATCCCGGTGCAACCCCCTTTCCCCGGACCCCGGCACAGCCCCGGATGCCGGTGCAACTCCCTTGTCCCGGATCCCTGTACAGCCCCGGATCCCTGTGCAGCCCCGGTGCCCGGATCCCGGCGCCGCCCCGGTGCCCGGCCCCGGCTCACCGCGTGCCCGCCCGGCGCAGGGGGGGGGTGCGCAGCGCCGAGCACCTCG
>NW_020448875.1:233918-257304 GCF_003343035.1 Apteryx rowi | reverse complement strand
AACCCCGCTGCCCGCCCTCGGCCGTCGGACCTGCTGCGACACGGCTTTGCCCCCCCCGCGACTCTCCTCCGGCCCTTTTCTTTGCTGCTGCTGCTGTTGAGGGGCATCTCCCCGGGCAGCTGAACTCCCCCGTGGGTGTCCCGTGCCCACGCAGAGGGCCGCGGTTGGGGGTTTCGCTTTTTTCTGAGGCCCCCGTGRGTTCGGGGCTGCTAAAACCCACTTTCTCTGCAATTACAAGAGTCGGAGGCCGGCCGGTCCCTTCGGTCGGGAACGGGGTTCCCGCGACATCTCGGTGATCCCGGGAGCCCGGAGGAGCACGTGGGACATGTCTCAGCACCAGGTCTCTGCTCAGCCCCTCTGGGTGGTGCCTGCCCCAGACAGGGCGCCTGTCCCCATCTCCCACCTGCCCTGCCCATCCCCCTTTCCAGGTCTTCCACCTCCTCCACCTCGCTCCTTGTTTGCATTTCTGCTTTGTGGACTCTTTCCCAGTTTTAATCTTGAACAAACAGGGTGTGACGATGGCTGCGATCCCAAGGCCGTGCTGCGTCCCTGGCTGGGGCTGGCAGCGGTGCTCAGCTGGCTACTGCGGGATGCCTGGCCTGGGGGTCTCACATCCCTCAAAATGCGCTTTCAGGGGACACTTTCCAACAGGGATATAGCAGTGAGCGGGGCAGAGCAGCCGGGGCCGGCAGGGGCACGCCAGCCCCTCCTGCTCTGGCACAGCGAGGAAGCAATCCCGCACCAGGCCTCGAAGCTGGCTCTGGCCTCCGGTGGGARCCAGGAGGGGGATGACAACTACTCAAGGGCACAGATACTGCTCAGCAAGAAAGGTGTTATTCTGCTGCTCTGGTATGCAGCCTGCCTGCGCACGGGATGAGAAACGGCTTGTGCTTCGTCGGAGGCAGGTAGGGGAGTCAAGGCTAGAGTAAGATAATCCCAGCTAGAAAGCCTAAAACACAAGTGTAACCAGTACGAACCGAAGCATCAGAAGGAGATCATGGGATGCCAGGCTACCTTCATCTAGATAACTGTATAAATAGTACTATTTTGGACCAAAAGTGCCCAATGTCAAAAACCCCCAAATTTAGGTAGAGATGTAGCAGAATTGGGACCAATGGGGGAAAAGTAACTGAGGGAATGTTGTTTATTTGGGAGGACTCTGGGRGGAGAAATCAGTCAGGTCTCAGGTTTCCAATCTAAAAGGGGAGAGTCRGACTGGGGCAGTAATAAGTTGGGGGCTTGTCTGGGAATTCCCAGCTGGGGCTTGTGCTAATTGGTACTGAGATGTCCTAGTTTAAAGAAGGGCGGAAACTTAAAGGAGAAAGGGGAATCTGATGGTCCTCTGGGCTGGGAAGGCAGGTGTCTGCTAGTGCAGGCTGTGTTGGAGCACGGAGAGGATCCTTGGGATTATGAACTTACTAGCCAGGGTCCCTCTCTCTCTCAAAGCTGGTGAAACTTGGGAAAAATATACCTCCTTGTAYGTCCCAAGAGGAGAAAAGGAATGCTCCGCTTTCCAGAGGCTGTCCTTTGATCTAATGGGGGATTTACAAGCTGCAGTGGAGGAGAAGGAGCAGCTTGTAAAGAGCTCGCAGAATAACCTGGAGCAGCTCACAGCGGGACGCTCGCGCTCTGGCGCAATGACCCTCTGGTGAACGAACAGGCCGAGCAGTTCCCGAGTATGAAAGAGCTGCAATAACCCGGGACATTAGACCATGGGGGAGTGGGGAATGTCCAGAAAGGAGGRAAAAAAAGGCGGAGGGCTGGCCTGCGTGGCTGTACAGGATCTGCACTCTGGAGCAGAGAACTCCTTTCTTATGTGATGAGGCTAAATGAGCGGTGTGAGCGGCAGGACTGCCTTGGTCAAAGGCAGCAGTGGTTATCARAGCCCCTATAACCATCTGATGTCAGGGAGAGAAATCTTAAGACCRATAATCAGGAATCTGGGAGATCACGAGCCTCTAAAAGATAACRTTCAGGAGATGCCCTGAGCAGATGACCTGGAGGCATCAGCCTGTCTTTGTGAGAATATGCTGATCTGGGTCTGAAAGCGGGTATGATCTGGGTGTGAAAGGGATGATCCAGTGACCCCTGGCTTTGACACAGACTGAGTAATTGTGGATTGGGGCGATATAGGAGTATTGGCCCGTTGTGCCCCGGAGCTGCAGAGAAGGCTCTTTATCAGCCTGGGACCTGCTCCCATCAGGAGATCCYTTYGTGAGTGTATGGCTATACTGGAGGRTGGGGGGACACTTATAGGAGCAGTGGGAAAAGAGGAGCTAAAAAGRGAGATAGCTGTGAGGGTCCAGAAATTTGTTCCTAGAGGAGTGATTTGGAAATTCTTGCTAAGTTCATGGGGTGATTGGGGAAGAACCAGAAGATGGTCAGCCCATGGGAGTTTTACTTGCTTGGAYGACAAAAATCTTACTAGAAAAGGGRATGAGAGAAAAATCTAGGATRAATCAGRACWGGAAAAGGAGCCATCAGATCCTTCTTACACGGAGAAAAACCTATATCCATCCTTAAAGGACCTTTGGGCTTAGGAGTCCGAACCCCTGGCGTCAGTGGGATCTGTCTCCACCGCACTGACACGGGATCCGGGGAGAAGGGGCTATGCAGCAGTACGATGTATGCTTCAAGGTCGGTGGGAAATTGCAAATACTTTCTTAGTAAAYATGGGATCAGAAACAACTTTGTTAGATTACCGGGCTCCTCTGCTCACACATAAATCAATCTGGAAATGGGGAGTAGGCAGTGAATGWGGAAAAGGAAGTAGGAACCCAGTTGTGTAGAGGGGAAGACAGGCTGGAGGTGTGGGTGGTTTTGGCAAGAGGGGCAGACATTTCAGGGATAGATCTTCCGTCTGGGTTTCAGTGCAGTATCAGAGGGGAAATTATATCATGTTGCTGCTCTAGAGAATGAAGAAGTCACAGGGATCCTCAGGGTGCTCTGGGCCAAGAGGAAAGCAGAAGCGGGGCTGGGAAATGAGTGATTCCCATGGGAAACCCCGTCTTCCAGCCCCCGTACCGGTACAGCATGGAGGTGGAAAAGGGCATGGGGGCAATACAATTGCTCCTGAAAGAAGGGATTCTAGCAGGGAGAAAGAGCTTGTGCATTTTAGGCCTGGTTCAGGTTATTCTGTTGTTTCCAAGACACAGCTACAGGGAACATCGCTGCTGAGGCTGAATGTTGTGTCTTGTCAGGAAAAGAGCTCAGGTGAATTTTAACCCTGAGCCTTGAGACAACATAGACAACCTCAAATGCTTTATATCTAGTTATAGGTCCTTGGTTATAGTCTTCTCAGAAGCTGACAACAAGCTGCAAGCCTGACGGTCACTCTGGAGAATAAGAACCTTTTAGATTTGGGGACTGACAGTGAACCGCTAACTGCTCATCACTGGAAAGACGTATTCACGGAATAGTCTCCAAAAGCTACTGCTGTGCTACATTTAATGCTACATCCTGCACTTGTGCTATTAGTGACACAGGTAGTGCTATTCTGTACTGCTTTGCATACACTTTCCTCGGTAGAGAAAAAGGGAATGTGCTCAGATGCCCAAATGAACATCTTATGCAGCCTGGTACCCATCCCAGAAGCTGTGATGGACTCCAGCTGGAGGGGATTGAGCTGGGCATCCACAGTGGCCTGCGTGTCCTCGGAGGTCACCCAGCCCAGGAGGTGACTGGAGAGCAAGAGGTCCCCCGGGTGCACCAGGCCTCGAAGCTGGCTCTGGCCTCCGGTGGGAACCAGGAGGGGGATGACAACTACTCGAGGGCACAGATACTGCTCAGCAAGAAAGGTGTTATTCTGCTGCTCTGGTATGCAGCCTGCCTGCGCACGGGATGAGAAACGGCTTGTGCTTCGTCGGAGGCAGGTAGGGGAGTCAAGGCTAAAGTAAGATAATCCCGGCTAGAAAGCCTAAAACGCAAATGAAGTGTAACCAATACGAACCGAAGCATCAGAAGGGAACTGTGGGATGCCGGACTGCCCTCATCTAGATAATATATCAGGAATACCATTTGGGGCTGAGATTGCCTACGTGATAGTGTCAGAACCCCCAAATTTAGGCGGAGATGTAGCAGAATTGGGACCAATGGGGGAAAAGTAACTGAGGGAATGTTGTTTATTTGGGAGGACTCTGGGGGGAGAAAAGGCCGCGCAGGGGCAGCAAAAGGTGGGTTCAGAACAGAAAAAGTGGGGAATAAGGTACAGAATCAGGTAAAGAGCAGAGAAGGGCAGGGTCTCCGACGGTAGGAGCAGGGACACCTACAGACAGCGGTGACGCTGACCTGTGGCCCAGGCCTCCCGCGATGCCGGGGGGATCCCTAGGATAACCTGCCGGGCTCGCCACCAGGGCTATGCCTGCAGGAGCTGGTGTGGAAGGGTGGAAGTACGAAGGGGAGAGGGGAAGGCAACAGGACTGCAGCTTGACAGCGCTTGTGCGTGACTTATAAGATTTCTTTACAGTGATGTAGTTGTGAATTAATACTACTTTTAAATGCGATGTGTTGATCAGCCCATTAAGGCATCATTAGTTTCTTAGAGGCGTTGCTTAATCAATAAACATCAAAATTCTCTGAATCAGGTCTCAAGTCTCCTGTTTAAGAGGGAGGAGTGGCAACAGGGCAGCAACATGGACAAGGCACGGAGCAGTCCCATCGCCTGCCCTCTGGGCCAGCACTGCCATGGTCCCCACTGAAGGGGCCGATGGCACCACAGGAGATACCAGCCACCGTGCCCCAGCAGCTGCCGAGTCCGGCAGGTTCGAGGTACCTCGAGGTCTGTGAGGGGCAGACCCTGCTGTTGGCAGGGAGGTTTCCAGCTTCGCAGACATCTCCCGGGCCACCAGGCTGGCAGCGGTGGTGGGACCACCATGGGGCTCGCAGGCAGCTGGGTCCCCTGGCGCTGTGCACTCTCACAGTGTCCTGCTGATTTATTTTGTGCTGATTTATTGGGGCTGCGGCACTTCTTGCTTTGTGCATGGGGGAGGAGGTAGGCTCCTTTCTCAGCTTGCTGCAGAGCTAAGTTGTCAAAGACCCACCTGTTCTTGGCTTCAGGTGTACAGGACCCTCACTCACTACCTTTGGGGCTCTTGGAGTTGGTTTTAGGATGCTGCTGGTCCCAAATGCCACGACGCTGGGCTCAGGCCAAGAGCGATGCTGAGGGATCATCTCCGGTCCCAGCTGCAGGACCATGGGATCAGAAGACTGAAGGGGGCCAGAGAGCAGGATCCTGTCTCGACCTTGCTGGAAGGGTCACTCAGCTGTACTGACCCACCAGGGCCCTGGCTCTCATCACAGGGGCAGGGAGAGATGCTGGTTTGAGAGAACTGGGAAGGAGGAAGGAGCTGGTTTCACACAGGGCCCTGCCCCAACCCTGCAGAAGTGCTGGCCATGGGCCCTGGCTATGGAGGAGCTGGTTTCAGACTGGCCCCAGGGTGCTCCCTGGCCCTCTTTCCCCACTACCACGGGCTGCTCTGCTGCTGCTCCCCCCCATCAGCAGTACRGGATGGTGCCACATCCCTGCTCTGTGCAAGCAAGCCAGGGCYGGGTTGGTGCCGTGTCCCTGCTGTGTCCAACAAAGCCTGGGATGGAGAAACATGCGTGGAGCTCTCTGCGGGACCACCAGCGTGCCACAGCCACGGACGCCAACACTCAGTGACTCAGTCCCAGCCTGGTTACACACACACACACGGTCCAATCTGGGCTGAGCATATCCCAGGTGAGGAGTAGAATGGGACAGAAGCCAGCATGAGGGAAAGAAGGAATGAGGTTCCTTGCAAGAAGCAGCAGAGGAGGGGAGGAGAAGCACCTCTGCCTTGAACCGGCTGCATCCCCCCACCTGGAAGAAGATTCACCATACGGTGAGCAAGCTGGTGTCTGGGCTCGGGGCAGCAATACTGCCTGCCCGCGCTCAGGGCACAGTGGTCAGGGGAGCCGGAGGGAAAGGGCCCAGGCTGAGCCCTTTAGCGTAACTCGAAGGCTGCGACAGGAGGTGGGGTGGCGGGTCCTACACCGGTTATATGCAACTGCTGCAATTTCCTGGGGGCGTCCACCAGCAAACCTGTGATCTTGAATAAAAAGAGCTGCAGAAGGCGAAGACATCAGGCTTCTCTGCAAGGGAGAGAGGGTGGACCGGGGCTCCTAGGAGGATGCTATCAGGCTGATGGGGGGAGGCTGTGAGCAGGGTAGCGTGGAGCAGGGCATTGCACAGGGGGGGTGGTTGCTGCTTGGTGGGCTCAGGTCAGCTGAGAGAGCTGGGAAAGGTCTACAGAGCCAACAGTGTCTACAACCTGCTGTCAGCAAGCCCAGACAGCCCCAGGCTGGAGACGAAGGCTCTTGCCTGGCTTTGGCTCCACTGAGGGAAGGGGTGGGGAGGGGAGGACACAGCCCACGTGGCTTTGAGGCGTGAGCAGGGAAGCACTTTCCCTCAGCACTGTGAGTCCCCAGGATCGGGGAGTGCTCAGCTGTGACCCACCAGCACCTTCAGAGGGCAGAGGGGCCCTCCTGGGAGATCACACACACGCCTGCAGCCCCGGTTTGGAAGAGGTGTATTAGCCCCTGCCAGGCAGCACCGGCTCCAGATACAGCGTTGGCAGGGGGCAGAGAAAAGCCGTGCCCTGACTCCAGGCTCTCACTGGGCTTCCTCGGGGCCGGGCAGCTTCAGGTCCATCCATTGCACGGGAGGGGAGAGCAGCTCCTGGTTCACCTGTGGGAAAAGGCACCCTGAGCCTGACAGCACCGAGCTCCGGGCAGCAGCCCCAGCGTCTGTGACCTCCGCGGGGTGCACACGGCGGGGACAGTTGGGAGCGAGCCTGGGGGTAATCTGCCGTCTTTATGGGTCCCCCAGCGCAGGCCCCGGGGCAGCATCCAGGGTCAGACTCCAGCCCCAGTTAATGGCCCAGCAGAGATATGGCTCCGAGCRTGCCCAAGCTGGGTGCTCTGCTACGGCCCCGGGAGTGCTGGCAGCATCGCTGGGACTCGCAGGGGACACCAGGGCCCCGTGAATCCTCACTCTCATGTTTCCAGGTCCCCTGGGGAAGAGGGCAGGGATCCTCCAAAGTCCTGGCTAAAAAGCCAGAGCGCTCCTCAGCTCCGTCTACACTAATAAATATCACAGCAAGGCCCAGACTGCCCTCTGGTCGCCCACACSGGGACAGTGCCGAGGTCAACCCATCCCCGGGCAGGGGCAGTGGTTATCCAGGGGAAGGGCCAACCCCGGGGCAGTTTGGATGGGCCCTGGTCTGGGAGGGGAGAGGTGAATGGCCAGCCCTGCCTTTCACGCCCACGGTGGGATCTCCACAGCCAGTGGATGTGCCAGCTCGCAACTCTTTAGGCAGGCTGTGCAGCCGGATCCTGCCTAGCCCTGCAGGTCCCATGGGCTCAGGAGACTCTTGCTTCCCTTCCTGCACGCCCAGTCCCTAGCTCTGAGCACCCTCTGCGCCGAGCGTACTGCCAGCAGGCTGCGAGCTCCAACCTGCACCCGAAACTGGCTTGGACAGTCACACGCTCAGCCGGAGCACCAAGGTCCCGAGGGCACACAGGCAGGAGGCTGCTCCACTCACGCTGGAAGTGACGTACTGATCCAGGAGCAGGCACAGCTCCGAGTTCTGCTGCTGCAGGACAGCCACTTCGGTGATCAGACTGGCCCTCTGCGCAAGGATGTTGCTGTGCGGAAAGGGTCCTGTGTTACCAGGGACCAGCAAAGCCTCGGCCCCAGGGCAGACAGGGAGCTGTTGGCAGGGTCTCTGGGGTCTTACACACCTGGCAGAGCCACTCCCCAGGGATGTGTGGAGCGCGTGGGCCACCTTGTGTGGCCCTGCYGGGTGTCACCAGTGCTGTGCATCCCTCAGCTGGTCCTCAGCACAGTCCCAGAACCAGCCCCACACACCAGCGCTGCTCTCCTGCCACGCTGTCCTGGCAGCACCCCCAGGTAGCGCTGGGCGCTGGGCCTAGCTGCTCCAGGCTCAGTGCCTGTCAGCCACCGTGGGGACATCGCAGAAGTCCTGCCGAGCACCCGCCCGCGTGGGCAGCTGGCTTTGGCAGCCCGCTCTCCCAGCAAGGCCTGCAGGATCAGCCTGTGCCAGCCCCGGCGCGGCTCCCCCAGCCAAGCTGTCAGCCTGCCCTGTCCCCAGCAGCGCTGCCAGGCACTCACTGATATTTCTCCAGTGCCACCATCAGCGCGTCCCAAAGCTTCAGCTTTGACTCGGGGATAGCGTGTGCCAGGGCGTTCCAGTACTCCCCGTCCTTGGAGCTGTCCTGTCCCTGGAGCAAATCCTTTGACGAATCGTCCTGCCCCCTGAGGGACAGAGAGAAAAGCTCTGGAGCTCCAGGTTCTGCTCTATGTGGGTGAGGAGCAACCCTGGACCCCTCAGCTGCACTGAGCACTGTTGCCATCACCACATAAATGAGCACAAGCCCATAGCTGTTGTGAGTGCCGCTGGCACCTGCCTGCCTTGGGGGTCTGCTCCTTTCCCCTGGGCTGCTGTTCACCTCTTGCCCAGTCGTTCCCAGCCATCCCTCGCCCCGGCACTGCCCCTCGGAGCCGACCTGTACCAGAAGCAACTCCCACCCTGGTGGGATCTTTCCCACCCGTCTGTCAGCTTGCAGGGCAGGCAGGGGCTCCAGTCAGGACAACGCAGCCTCCCCCAGCCCTGCACACATCCCCGCAGTCCTCCGCCCGCTCCGTGCTCCCAGCCCTGCTCTGTCCCTGGCAAAGGGCCCCTGCTCATAGTCTCACCTCAGCTTGTCAAAATCCCGCACAAATGCTTTGAGGATCTTTAGGATGTCGTCAGCATGGACGTACACAGACGGGAGGGAGTCCAGCGAGCTCCGAGAGGATGTCAGCTCGGTCCTCTGGGAACTGGCTCCATCATCTGCTGTGTCCGCAGCCAGATCTGCCGGATCCTCACTGGCTGGGCCCTCCTGGCCGTGAGGGGCAGCCTGGCTCTGGAAGGGAGGCCGGTAAGATGGGCACTGCRCCCTTCCTCCTGTTTCCTCCTCCTCACAGCACTGCATCCCCCCGGGAGCTCCCAGCCACCTGCAGCCTCATTCTCTCACAAATTTAGAGAGCTCAGGTGAAAAAAGGATGTACAGGAGGCCCCGCTTGGCTAAGGCAGAAGCAGATCACAACTCACYGGCCTCATTGCTGTCTTAGGCTGTGCCTGCGCCAGCAATAAAATGGGCCAGATGTTCTCTGGTTTGAAGGTCAACTGGCATAGCCTGGACAGATCCCTTTGGGTATAAACTCACTCCCCAAACATCGTGGTCTCATTTAAACTCCCTGCTGGCATCAGTCCAGCTCCATCCACCCCGTAGCAGGGCTCTTCCCTGCCCCAATCCTCCAGCTGGGCAGGCCCTGGCCAGGCTGTTCAATTCACCCCTCGCAACCAGGGCTCCTCCAAACTGTCCTGGGGATGGCCCTGCCCCAAGCTAACCCCTGTCCCTGCTCAGGGTTGGGGCTGGGGGCCTTGGTTTGGACTCCCCCCACCAGACCCAGTGGACAGGGGCAGTGCCCAGCCCTGACTCTGTTCATCTCCCTTGTCTAGTCACAGGGAGATACTGCAGGTCTGCTATGCTGGGCTGTCCCACGCTGTCCTCCCTGGATGTTCAGGAGATGTTCTGCTCCCTCTTTCCTGGTTCCCCTGCTCTGCCAGGCTCTCCCCACCACTGTCCCTGTCTGTCCCACCTGGCTGACTGCCACCTCCTGGGCTTTGTACTTCAGGAAGAAATCCACCAGCTGGTACAGGTCATCCTCACTGTCGATCTCGAGGGCCTGGGGAGCAGAAGAGCCAGGTTAGAGTCCCTCAGAGACATCATGGGAGCGGGAGCTAAATGAACAGCATTTCCCAGGAGAAGAGGGTGCCCCTCTGTGGAAGGGAAGGTCATTCTGCAGTGATGGAGGGATGCTGCTTRACTGCACTTAGTGAAGGAGTCTGATTCAGCTTTAAGTCCCAGATGCTTGGAATTTTGCCAAGCTCCTCTGGGAGGCCCTGAGGAGGTGACGGCCATCTCTGCAYCTCTTCTGACCGCAGCACAGGGCAATGGCTACGCAAGACCTGTGCAGGAACAGTTAGTAAGAAGTAGTTTGTGTGGGATGGCTGGGGATATTTGTGGATGAAAGAGTACAAATCTCAGTGTATGAGAACAGGCTGGAGACACCATCCGATTCATCAGCAGTTTTGGCTCGGACTGAGGGGTGTCTGGCCAGTTCGCAGCACTGTCCCACAGTGCTTCTCTCCGCTCACTGCCGCAAAGCTCCCCCAACAGCCCAGATGAACATCCCTTGGGCAGCTCAATCCTATGTCTCCTGGTCCTGTCCACATGGACACAGGGCAGAGGTGACTCCCTCTCCTTGTGCAACAGCCCTTTGCCACTTCAAAGGTCATTCCTGTCTCCCCTTGATGAACCAAGTCTTGTTCCTTCAGCCTTTCCTGGCAGGTCACGCTCTGCAGTCCTTTCACCATTCTTGCCCCCTGTTCTGGACTCTCCTGGTTGCTCCCCACCTTTCAGGGGGACAGGGACCAAACCTGGAGGCAATTTCCCAGCAGCGGCCTGACCAGCGCAGAGCAAAGCCCCATGATGACCGCATATATCTCATATCATAATGACCGCTCTGTGGCTCTGTGTGTGACACCTGCCYTCCTATGGCCCAACACTTACAGCTCTCTGCAGCCCAGAAAAACAGCTGCCTGCCCAGCTGGCTCCCAGCCTTTGGGTTCCTGATTTCCCCTCTATCTGTCCCTCTTGAAATGCAGCCAACCATTTTCTTGGGCCATTTCTGGGACACTGCGTCCTGTGTACACAGCTTTGCCACGTGACCCCCAGCCTTGTCACAGGAAATGCTTCCCTGCAGCCCTTAACGGGCCACCCCCCGACTCACAGTGAAGATGGAGTCAAGCTTCATGAGGGTGCGCTCGTGCTTCCCCAGCGGTTGCAGGAGCCKCAGCAGCTTGCTCTCGATGAGGAAGCCCTTGGGTGATACGCAGAGAAAAGGGAAYGGAGAAGTAGTGAGTGTCTCCACTTGTGCCCAGAGCCCAGCCCCAGAACAGCCAACAGGCAGGGAAACAGCTGGGGAGCCGGAACAGCCAGCCTGTGACATCCTGCGGCTGTGCCACCCTACAACCGCAGGCTGAGCAGGGAAGGGCAGCAGAGGTTGGGCAGCATGAGGAYGTTCCTCCCCAGCCAGGAGGCTCTGGAATAACCACCCAGCAGRAGCAGGCAGGGAAGACATTACCAACCTCAGTACCTCTTGCTGAACAAGGGCTGCAAGGGCAGAGAAGGGCCTGGCRCTCATTAGTTCATGAGCACAGCAATGGCCATAAGGACCTCGTGATCTGAAGCCCCTGAGTGTCCCTGGAGAAGGGGCACACAGCCTGGACCAYCAGATGTGGCAGTTTTGCTGGCCTGTGCTTATTCTGGCCTGGGGAGCATGCAGCCCTCCACCACCCACAGAGGTAGTTAGGCACCTCGCTCCCAGTGAAATCCAGGCGCACATATTCACCAGTGGATTTGGGCTCTCAGGCTGTGCCTGTTACTAGAATCATATACATCCCCACAAGCAGGGGAAAGGCTTAGGGATCCACTCGCAGCCTGTGGGAGCTCTTTGCCAACAGACTGCTTGGCATAGCAAGGCAGTGCCATGCAGTAGTCTTTATCCCAAGATCTGGGGCTCAGTAGCCGGGGACAGCACGCCTACTCTCGGCCTGCCCTTCCTGATCAAGGCATATACTACACCTGTCACGCACCGACTCGTCGCTCACGAGCTCCAGGATCCTCTTGACAGTCTTCTTGGAGATATTTTGCAGAGGTGTGACTCTATCATCAGCCTTTTCTGGGTTCTCTCTTCCTCCTTCTCCACTGGCCATTTCTTCCTTCCCCTTTTCTTTCCCTTCTTCCTCTTGTCCCTCACAGCTGCTCTCTGAAACACAGAGAAAGAAGGGTGAGCAAAAGGTCTTTGTGCTCTGACCGCTGGCATGAGTCACACCACTGGAGGAGTCACGAGGGGAATCACAGTTGTGCCCTGAGACCTAAAAAGCCTCACTGAGGCCCGAGGATGYGAGCTGGCTCTGGGTCAGCACTTCTGGAACTGGGAACACTGGGCCAAGCACAGATCCCCAAGCTGACTCAGCCTGACACAGAGCRGGACACAGGCCAGCCTCTGCCTGGRCTCGAATAGYTGGTAAGATCCCACAGTGTAGCCCTTGGGATGGAGTGCAGACTCCAGACTTTGGCTTCACTGGTTTCTATTGTGAAACACTCTCCGTGAGCACTGTGAGCGTTTACTGCCACAAGGCCTGGGCAGGTCCCCATGTTCCTGCCCGTTAAACCCTTTTCCTCCCTGCCAAGCACTGTCTTAACGTCAGCCCTGGGTCCTTGCAAGGCCCTGGCCTTCCCCGCAGTGCAGACAGTGAGGACCAATCCTTTTCCTTCCTGGCTACCTCCTGAAGGGATGCTGAGGTCTAGAGAAGGGGGATTTACCCCCGTCTCGTACAGGCTCTCTGACCAGCACGGGAAGGTCCCTGCTGAGCGCTGACAACAGCCCCTTAACCTGTCTGTGCCTCAGCCTCCTCCTCCAAGCAACGGCAAAGAAAGGAGTGACAGAGGGGGCTGTCAGAGGGGATGGGAGGGTCTCCCAGTGCCACAGGGGCAACAAGGGCACCGAGGCTGCACATCCCACCTGTCAGCATCTCCGCGGCCAGCTTGGTGGCAGTCCTCTTTGCCTTGTAATGCCTGAGGGGGCCGACATTGTTCAGGAACCAGTAACGAGGCTCTTCCCAGGGCAGCCCCAGCTGCTGGGTGTGAATGATGCGATCTGCATCAAAGGCTCTCCGTATCAGCCCTTTGGCTTCCTCCTCGTTCATGAGCCAGACCTCCATGAACTTCTCAGTGTCGCTGACAGCAAAATGCCTGTGCAGAAGGGAGACAGCTCATGGAAGCAGCCTCCATGCCCCAGAGCAATGAGGCAGCTTCCCTCAATGCCTCACTCAGCTGCTCTGAGGCCCGCAGCCAAGTCTCATGGTGGGTGAACAGCCAGACCTCCACGCACACCCCACCTCATCATTCTCTGCAGCTCCTTACACTGCCCCACCATGCGCTCATAGTCAGCTGCCAGGCTCTGGTTCTCCTCCCTGTGCTGCTTCTCTTGTTTGGTCAGTTTTCTTCTCAGGTTATTGAGCACGTCGTGAAGCCTGGAAGGGGAGAGCAAGGCTGGGAATCTCTGAAGAGGGGTCTTTGCGCATACCCAGCTTGTATGAAGGCTCTGGGACTTGGGGCTACCTATCTACTAGTGACTACCCAGCACCAAGGCCTGAGCATGGTCCCTGACCCAATTGGCACAGACTGGCCATTGCCATCCTGTTTAACTCTCTGATTATCCTCATCCAAGCTCTTCTGGTGATGGCCCTGCCTCAGGCTAACCCCTGCTCCCGCCCAGGAATGGGTTGGGATAGGGCTCATTGGCCTTTGCTAGATGATGGGTTCCAAAACACGTGGCATATGGAAGGTGAGAGCAGGTAAGGCAGAGCCCATCTTCCAGGGACTGTTTTTACCGGTTGAGCTTCCTCTTCTGCTGGGATTTGATGATGATGTTCTCCTCATCCTGCTTTTTGAGCACCTGGAGGTTATACTCCAGCTTCTCCTGGTTCAGCTGATAGATGGCTTTTATCTGCTGGAGCTGCTTCTCCAGGGTCTGGCATTTCAAACAACATAAAACAAGCCGTGCCATGAGCAAAGGTCACACTGAAGCCTGGAGACTACCGATCCTACGTCCCCAAATCCCCTCTTTCCATGCACACTTCTCCCAGCTACCCCACCTGCCTGGCTGGCCATGTGGCATGCTCTAGAGCTGAGGTGAGGGATGGAGGTGCTGGTTGTCCATGAACGCATGCTGTCTGGCCATGTCCTGGGAATGGAGAAGGGACTGAAGTTGCACTCAGCTCTTCCGCGGTGGGGCACTAATTTAGGCCTCTCTCCTCAACCTATCTGCTGATTTTCATGATGCTTTTAAGAACTGCTTGGCTCTGAGACCTCTACCCTCCTATCAGTTTGAGCTGGAAGGGAAGCTGGAGGAAGGGACACACAGTAACTCCAAGCCTTATGGAAACCAAGACAAAACAAGTAACATGTCTTTAGCACTGAAGCATTTGTGACAGCGCTGCCTCACTGCATAGCCTGGAGAACAGGAAAAGGGCAGTAGGTTCCCTCCTTTACTCCARCAGCTGCAATGGGGAGGTCTCTCTCAGCTCCTCAGCACCCTGTTTTCTTGACAGCTGATAGAAAGGAAGAGGCACTTCCAGTGCTAATTCCCCCAGTCTCCTGGGGCTGCTCCTTTTGGCTGGGAGACATCACATCCTACCTGTGACCACTGCTCTCTGACAGCCCTAAAAGCCATTTGGAAACAAGTGCAGGGGGACACACCGGCGTGTGATCAGGGGAATTCCAGCCACAGGCCTGACAGGCAGCATGTCCGTGTGCATGAGTGAGCGGTAGTGTCCAGGCCTGGCATGGTTTAATTCACTAGTATAAGTGTCTCCCACATGCGAGAGGAGGTAGTGCAGAAACCTTATAATGCAGTGCTTTACTGGGGAGGCTTATAAAGACTTCTTCCATAAGAGAAAGTGTGTTGAATTAAGCTGCTGCATGGTCCCAAATTAAACCATCACCTACAGGCTCAGTTGGGCAGAGAAAGGTCACAACAATCTGCACAGGAAAGAGACTCAGCCCTTCATCGCCAGGGGCTGAGGCCGGGGAGGCCTTGTTCTCTGCCCAGTGGGATCTCTGTGGGCAGTCTCGAGCTGCAGGCTGGTACCTGAGTTAGCTGATTTAGAGCTACCCTCGGTAGCCCTACTTACAACGGGGTGTGCAGAGACAACCTGGAAAGACATCCAGAAGCAGTCCCACCTGGGTGAGAAGTTGATTTAAGCTATCCCTAAAATCCTGCACCAAAGAGCATGGCACAGTCACTGTAGCTAGCCTTCAGCAAGCCCTTGCCATCTCTATGTTTTCCTCATGTGAAATCTCAACAACTCAAACCTAAATCCGAATGCCAATTTAAATGTTCTCTGCCAAAATTCAAACCCATGATTTTTTCTTGCATCTGTAGTGGACACAGAGAAGAGACCATTTTCCTCCTTTATTACAAAAAATATGTACATATTTGAAGACTTATCACCTCCCCACAGAAATCTCTTCCCTGGTCTAAACAGCCTCAGACTTTCAACCTTTTTTATGGGTCATTTGTCTCAGCTCCCTTTGGTCTGTTCTAGACTCTCTCCCATCTCCTCTAGTGTGCTGCCAACCCGGACATAGGTACGAAGTAGAGAGGAATAATTACCGCCCCTGTCGTATGTACAACACTCCCACAACTACAGCTGAAGACGGCAGGTGCATTTTTGCAACAGCACCACGTTTCCGTTTGTGAACCTTGATCCCCAAAGCGCTGCTGCCTCCCTCCCCCAGGCTTAGAGCAATTTGTGAATGTTACACGCTCTGGATCACCCTCCAGGTTATCAATATAAAGATGAAGAAATTGCAAACTCAGGACTGCCCCACTGAACTTGCCCTTCCAGTTTGACAGGGACCTGTTGACAGTTACACGTCACATGCACTTCACTGCAAAACCTTCTACAGATTGTCTCTAGCCCATATTTCCCACAGTTTCCTCTGAGGACATCACATGGGAAATATCACGGGCCTTACTGAAGTCCTGATGTAACGTGTCCCATTTCTGCCACGCAGGCCTTGGCAAACAACACGTGATAACTCGCAAGAAAGGCGTCGGCTGCAGCAGGGCCCTCCACTGAGCCGGGAAGTCTAAATAATACTGGGGAAACCGAGTCTGACAGCCTAGGAAAAACACGGGGGCTGCAGCCCAGCTGACTAGCAGGACTGCAGAAAGCCACAGATGCACTGTTTTGTTCGCACGGTTGCTTGCAGAGAATGCAGTGGGTTAAAAGACATCCACATCCAGGGCAGCCACAGCTGCAAGGTTTGGATCCCAGCTGCAGGGGAGCGAGTCCCCCCGCGCTTGTTCAGCTGGTGGCGTGCGAGGGCTGTGCTCTTCCACTGCACGCCTGACTAGCCGAGTAAGGGCAATCTCACGATAACTCTAGCACCAAGTGGAGATCCCAGGTATTAGAGAAGTCAGGGGTCCCTGGCTAGACATCAGAGGAAAAAGCTCAGATCTCCTAGGCCAAAGACCCTGACAAGAAAGGAAATAAGGTTGGTCTGAAATGGCTGGTCTCGAGAGAGTCATGCTTATTGTTCATCTTATCAATCRTGATGCTGGAAGTGGCAAACCCCCAACCTTCCCAGGTGCTTCATGTGTCCTGGAGCCACAGCACATGTGTTACAGACCTCTGGGAGCCAAGCGCAGACGGATGATGATGTGTGGGGCCCATAAGGAGGATAGAACAACAGTTCCTGTTGACATGGGGCTGGACCGTGCCTATTGAAGAGCTGAGGTGGCCAGATACCAGTTGCAACTCTCCTACTAGCTAGCTGCTCTCCACAGCCAGCTACAAACCGAAAAGCCCAGGGGGTCTGCTCCACTGCTCTCCCACATGGCACACACCAGCCCTTTCTGTACCTGCACGTTATTCTCCAGCTGGCTCTTCATGCTGTTATACTCCTCCACACCCTGCACCTGCAGCTGATTCAACTGCTTCTCAAACTCTTCCACCTTTTTCATACGGGCAGCCAGGTCTTCCAGCTATGGGCACAAGAAGARTCCCATCCATCAGCGGTAACAGCTTTCCCCCATGATCGCAGCTTCTTGGCCATCCTAAACAAAGCCATGCACAGATAATTCCCAGGCAGAGCAGGCTGCAAACCTGTCCTTCTGCCCCGCAYGTTCCTGAGGAACCAGCTGCCTTTTAGCATGCGGTGTCTTTGGAGGCAGCTCAGTGCTGGAGAGCAACACTGGTCCTGGCAGCCTTTAYGAACCGCAGGGGCACTTTACCTCCTGTGCATTGTGCGCCTGAATGGCTTCCTCCCATTTCTTCTTATTGTCATCCAGCAGCTCTTGCCGTTCTAGCTCAAAAGCTTTCTGTAAAGGAAACAGAGCCCTTCAGCATCACAAGGTCCCGCTTCCCCTTGTTGCCAGTCCTGCAGCAGTCTGGGCCAGCAGCCTTCAGGAGAGGACTGGCTCCAAATTGCTGCTGCTATCCACTGAGCACACACTGGCCTGACCTCTGTCCCAGGACCCCACTGGTAGAGACCTTACACTGCAAGCCCATTGGGACTGCTACTACCAGCCACCCAGAGCTGAAATGGATGCTCTTGGTGGTCGGTAATTCTTCAAGTTCACTGGAAACCATTTTCAATGTTTAGCAGAGGAACTTGATCAGACAGCCACTCGATTTCACCTAGGAAGACGTTACATTAAGAGGGAGAGATACTCTTGCTCAACAACAAATGCAGGCCTGACCCATGTAGTGGGACCTTCTGGTCCATGCTCTGCAGAAAGTCAGGCCAAACAGCCACAGTGTTCCCTTATAGCTTTTAGAGAGATGAATAACCAGCCATCAAGCAGCAAGAGCTTTCACATGCTACTCTTACACTTACACAGTCATTCACATGAAAGACTCCAGCATCATACAGGCTGGCCCCTAGCACTTGGCACCACTCAGTGCTCTYGCTTTGCCTGATTTCAGCCTCATTCACCAAGACATCAGACCTACTGCTCCGGACAGAAGTCAGCCCAGCCAGCGCAATGAGCCTGAGGCTTTTTTGTGGCAGATATGGAGAAGTGGCTGCAGGTTTTCTCGCTGGACTCTTTCTCCAACAAATTAATTAGCTACCTCAATCCGTAGAAGTTCGTGACGATAGTTTTTCAGCATGTTCCTGATCTGCTCCTCCATTCTCTCCAAAAGGAGGTGGATATCATCTGACTGCTTCTTAAGGGCATGCACATATTGCTCGTCTTTGCTTCTCAGCTCCTGGAAGAGAAGAGCAGATGCTGAAATTGGAGAAGTATTTTGCCAGGAAACCTCAGAGGCTGAGAGGCTAACACCCAGACTGCCTTTCCCAAAGTACAGCAGATGATGAGGGCAAAGGGCCAGAGAATCAAGAACATGCTGCGGGGAAGAGTCTTTCCCTCTACAGAGATGCTCCTCCTCTCTGCTCATTCACTGTTTTCCTACTGTGCAGTCTGAGACCTGCTGGTTGGTCTTACTACTACCAGGACACACACCTATCCCTGGACTGACAGCAACACATGGATCCCAGCTCACGAACCATCCCAAAAGGCTGTTGGAGGTGGCCACCCTGTCTGTTGGCAGGGGAGGTTAGCAGTGTGGATGGGGGTGGCTCTGAGCCAGTCAACTTTTCAGTTACCAGCAGAGAAGAGCCATTGCCTGCCTAGGGCTTGGTACGGAGGGGCTGAAGAGCTGGACAGAGGGATGACCGCTGCTTTAGAACGGCATCCTCGAGAGCTTGAAAACGCCAGTCCCTCCTGGCTGTCCCTGCCTGGCCCCCGTGCTACCTGCTGCAGTTCACCGATGAGCTTGTTCTTCTCCTCCAGGAGCAGCGTGCACTGCTGCTGCTGCTGGTTCAGCAGCTCCCACAGCTCCTGCGGGATTGTCTTCTCCTTGGCCAAGGCCCATTTTGAGGTGATCRTTTCAAATTTGCAGGCATTAGTCTTGGCTTCATTCTCCAGCCTCTCCACCCTGCAGGCAGGAGGGAGTACAAGACAAATGCAAGCTGATGCAGGAGGACAGCAGGCAGTACAGCTGCTCCAGCCATGGCTCAATGGCCCTTGCCACATCCAGCACCACAGGAGCATTTTTCATACTGAGTTATGCAGGATTCAAAGTGGCATAAAGRTATCTTTGGGCCAGCAGCTTTCCTGTAACCCCAGCTACAAAGTCCACCCCGACRCTCCACACAGTCAGAGCAACGATGACAGAATCAGCAGATCCAAGCCTGCTAGTTCATTAGCTCATTAGTCTCAGAGACCCTGGACATTAAAGGCAGTGTTTTCCACAAAGGAAAGGAAGCCAAAGCAGACTGGCTGGAGAAATGCCTGTCTGAAGAGAAGGGCCTGCAGGATGCTAGCTCTGCCCTGGCCCAACGCTCTTACAACCACTTACCTGGAGGAGAAAAGACTAAAGAGCTCAGCCCAAGCAGTGGTCACCTCTGCAGGGACCTCTGGTCTTTTTGGTCTTTCTGCTAAGTGAGCCATCTCTCGGCAGGAGTTGTTGGACAAGTGGTGCCAAACAGCCTYCCAGCTGTGTCTAGATTAGGAAATCAAACTGTCCAAAGACCATACTCTAGTGTCAAAGCCAACTGTTACAGAACAGCCCATGTCCATATTATGAAATGTTCTTCTCTTCCAAATAGGGGCCCATCCAAACTGCCTTGGGGATGGGCCTTGCCCCAGGCTAACCCTTGACTGTGGATGGGATGGGGCAGGGCTCATTTGCAMGGGCCAAAATCATGCCAAGGAACAGGCTCACGGTGTGCCAGCAAGGGCAGGAGAGGGGCTGTGCCCTGTCCTGGTGCTCTTCAGGGTACCAGTACAGATATGGCCCTGCAGCATCGCTTCCGTGATGTGACAGCAAAAGTGTTTAGAGCATCAGGTCAAGTGAGGGCTAGAGACTGCCACATCACCCTGCTGTTGGAGCAAGACGTCCCCTAGCACGCACAGCGACAAACCCTCTCCCACTCCATGGCCCGGTCCCAGGGCACAAGGTGGGAGCCGCCGGTTAAGGTAGCCTGCTGGATGGAGATGGGGAGCAGGAGAGAGCCGTGCTCTGTGCTGCCGCGGGGGAGAGCCAAGCTGACCGTGCAAGCCTCAGCCCCGGCGCTGGATACCTGATGGGACCGCGCTCAGGACCCACGGCCYCTGTTTAGTCACAAGCAGGCACAGCAGCAGGCTGCTCCCGCACACCCTCCTCCGCCATCACCCCCAGACCTGCTCTAGGGGCCAGTTTCTGGGCACAGCACCTGGTTCCTTAATAAGATTCCCAGCGGGAAACCATCTGAGCAAGGGACAGGCATCCTGCTACAACCGGGCTCCCAAAACCTGTTCCTACAGTGCCCTCCAAAGGCAACTAGGAGTGAGGACTCCGTGTTTCCTGGYAGAGCCACACTCTCAGTCCTGGAGACGGGGGTGAAAAAGCCAGTCCCTTGGAGACAGCTCAGCTCCTCTGGTGAAGCAGGACAGGTTTGCACAGGAAGCCACACAGGCAGGATCAGAGAATAACTGAAGCTGGAAGGGCCTCAGGAATTCTTTGGCTCTCGCTCACAGTAGGACTAACTTCAACATCAGAGCAGGTTGTGCAGGATCTTGTCCAGGCAAATCCTGAGTATCTCCAAGGAAGAAGTTTCCACAGCAACATGGGCCCTTGTCCCAGCATTTGACCACTGTCACTGTGAATGTCTTAATATTCAATTTCTCAAATTAGGACAGCCTCAAATTCTCATTCCTCACACAGGACAGCCTGGTGTGGCTCTCCCAGCACATTCTCATGGTATGGCTAATAACTACCCTTACCTCTGCTACTGGAGGGCAACCTCTGGAAACAGAAGGTCCCGAGAGGCAGTGCACGATACGCTGCAATTTGCAGCCTCTCCAAGCAGTCTTGGCAAGATAGACCTCCTCACGGTTGTGGATTTGCTCTTTGCTATAAATTCAGAGCCTGTCTTGAAGGAGTTACTGAAGTGGTTCCAAGTTAATCATTTAATTCTTTTGGGGTGCTTCAGACCACAGAGAGTCACTTCAGGGACACTCAGGATCTCCCTCACAATCACTCCAGGACCGTCAACTTCTGTTCATTCTAGGTGAAACCACACGTCACTAGGTGTTCGGGCACATCCTTGACTGACTGGATCACCCGACCAAGGGGCTGCGGCATTAGACTACAGCTGGGGCATGGGTCATTTACCGAGATACCTTTCAGCACAGGGTGGCATGTTCCCCCTCTCCCCRCCCCGGGCACCACCTCCTCTGTGACCCCCAAGCTCAGCAGAGCTCGTTGGCAAACAAGAAGTGAGGGCAGCTGTGCCTATGCTTCTGGAGCAAGGAGACTGCAAATGCACGTGTTACGGCACTCCCRGTGGGAAGTTGAGAGCCCTGCATGTTTCTCATGCTCTAGAGCTGGAGATGTGATGGGTCTGGAGGAGATCGGTAACCAGCTGGTCTGTAGTACAGCAGTGCAACCTCGAGAAGCCACCAGCCCTGGCCTGTGATGCTCTGTAAAGAGTCAGCTGACCAGAATGTGTGGCAAGCTGGGACCGCGAGGCTCCTTGCGTGCCTGGAATTTTGCCCTTGAACGTAAATTCAGCATAGCCCTAACTCCTAAGGTTTAACAAAGYGTCCCTGCGTAACCAGAGCTGGGACGTCCCAGGTGCAACATGGCCATTCTAGGAGGTGCTTAGGGAGCAGTACAAACATCTTCCCAGCAGCACAGACCCACTGCACAGTCTCTTACCTTTGCAGCTTCAGCTCTGCCTCCTCTGCCCTCCTCTGTGTTTCCCTCGAGTCAACAGCCACCTGGATATTTGTCACCAACTGTGTGCCATCAAAGAGCAGCTTGGCCAGCCTCTGTGAAAGAGATAGCACACATCTCATATCCAGAAACCTGAGCTCCATAAGGAGGGAAACTGGAGCAGCTCTCTTTATCCTGCCTGCCCAGGGTCTGGTTCTTGTCCCCACACTGAGATGTCTGTGTGGACCCATAAGCCCCCTTAACATAAGCCCTCTTAAGCCCCCATAAGCTCTTCCCATGCTACAGCAGGGTTTGATGTGCACTGGAAGGACCTCAGTACCCCCACAGATCCTCATCTGGAGAGCCCTGCAGGCCATCGGCACCAAGAGGAATGGTCTCTTGCTCAGAGCACAATCTAGTTTCTTCCCTTGGGTATGTGCATGGGGCTGAGCATGGCAGGATTTGGGTTTGGATGTGCCACCACCAGTCCTAGATCCCTCTGATTCATGGGCAGTTTGTTACAGGGAAATCACATCCCTAGGATCCTGCCCAAGAATCACCTCCTATCCAGTCCTGAGGAGTTTGCATCATTGCTTCTTCCCAAATAAATTCTRCTGTGTGACAGTAAGCTAAAAGGAGGGCAAAGCCAAAAGTCTACAGACCAGGGACCTGAGAGGACTTTTCTATTTCAGTTCCGCACCTGCCTGCTCTCCTCAATCTGCTTGTGGCTTCCTCTCTGCTCCTTCTCCTCCTCCTCAGCTGTCTTTGCCTCAGCATCTTCTCCAAGRGCCTCCCTGGGCAGAGGGAAGCAAAAAGAGAAAGAGACAACATTGCGCATGACACCACCTTTCTAGCACTGAAAGGCCCCCAGCTCTGTGTGTGGATCCCAGCACAGACTGTTGAGTTCACCATGGCAATGTTCAGGACAGAGATCCAACCTCACGGGCTTCAGGTCAGATCCTGGCTGCCAGATCCCAGATCTTATTTGCAAGGGGAGAGGCAGGGATTGCAAAGGAGCTGGGCCCCTTTTTTTCACAAAGCAAAAAGGAAAGGTGCTGCTGTCAACAGCAGGAGACAGAAGCCCCAGCTCCACCAAGCACACTTTGCTCTCTCCTTCCCTCAGCAGGTTTAGCCCCAGGCCAGGAGGCCCTCTGAGATGTGGAAAGGGGGCAGGCAAGTGTGGGCAAACCTGCCTGAGGGAAAACTGATCCCGGGCCTCCCTTTCTGGAGCTGGAAGCAGAGCCTAGGTCTGGTTAGGGCCTGCAGCACAGCCCAGGGGTCTGAGCCCAAGGGTTTGCTTCCCAGGGGAAAGAGGGCAGGGGCGGCAAAGCCTGCAGCTGGGGGAGTCCTTGGGTCACTGTGGGGGATCCTGGCTCAGCTCTGTCTGYATCCACTTCAGGGCTGGGCGAGGGGGTGGCACTGACCTCAGTCTAGTTCCACAGTCCAACCTAAAGGAAGGCTCTGGGCTCAGGAAGGGGAGAACGAGCCTGTTTGGGGTGGGATGGGTGTTATTGATCCAGGCCCAGGCTGTCTGGGGACAGGGTCAGCAGGCACCCGACTGGCTCGGTGTCACCCACTTTGTTCCGGTTCAGTCCCAGTTTGGGCTGGAGATGGCGGTTACTGACCCAGTTTGGTGGTACTGCCCAGGACTCAGTCAGACCAGCGTGGGCTCTGGAGGGGGTGGCACTGCCCAGCCCTGCTCCAGACCCCTTTGGCAAGGGGCGGGGGCAGATCCCGGCCCGCTGCCGGTTCGGGGGCAGGACTGGACACAGCGGCGCTTGCGAAGGGGCCGGCCCTGACCCGGTAGCGGCCCGGGCCCAGAGGAGGCAGAAAGCCCCGGACCGGGGGTGGGAGCAGTGTGTGCGTGGGGGGGGGGAGCGGCCCCGTTTCGCCCGTTTCTCACCGGCACTTGGCGTCGAGGCGGGCGGCGATGCGGCGGCGGCGCGCGGCGATGCGCT
>NW_020448875.1:211743-233725 GCF_003343035.1 Apteryx rowi | reverse complement strand
CGCCGTTAGTGCGGCCCCGCGTTGCCCCGGCAACGCCGTCACCGCGCATGCGCGCTACCGCTTCCTGGTCTGCGCCGCCGTTAATGAGGCCCCGCGTTGCCCTGGCAACGCCGCCACCGCGCATGCGCGATCACGACCCTCGGGCCGGGCCGCGGCTCACGCGGCTTCCCGTTGCACGGCAACGCCGCCAYCGCGCATGCGCACTGACGAACTTCTCCTCCCGCACCAGCCGGTGTGCGCGGCGTCGCCCGGCAACGCAGCCGCCGCCAACGCGCATGCGCGCCGCCGTGCCCCGCGAGCGGCCGCTCTGAGGGGCCGGGTCGGGAGCGGGGAGGGTGGCGGTAGACGCGGGGGCTGCTGCTGCGACGCTTCAGTGACACTTCACTGGCGTCCCGTGCCCCCAAGATCCTGGCCTGTTGCCCAGCACACGCACATCGGGACATGGTGTCACCGAGCACCGACAGTTGTGGGCACAGCAGGGACAAGCCTGAGCCTGCTCAGGGCAAGGGGAGCCCTCAGAGGGGCTGTGAGCCGGCGCTGTCAGGCCAAGGCAAAGCAAAGAACAGGCAGTGGGGATGGGTGTGTTTGGAAGAAAAAAGTTGGAGAGGACAGCAGGAGAGAAAGGCTGAGGGAAGGCAGCCCTGTGTCCTGGGCTGCACTGGGACCCCCGGCCGGGACGTCCCTGTGAACATTTTCCTCAGTGTCCCCATGCTGAGGAGAGCGTGCTGTCGCCTTTCCAGGGATGGAGGTGAGGCTGACTGGCCTGTAGTTCTTGGGTCCTGCCCTTTGTGAAGACTGGAGTGACATTAGCTTTCTTGCAGTCCTCAGCACCTCTCCTGTTCTCCATGACCTTTCAAAGATGATGGAGAGTGGCCGAGCAATAACATCCTCCYGGGGGCACCTCTTGTGCACGATTAAAAGTTCTGCTCCTTGTAATCCCATCCTCTGCATCCGAGTCTCTCTCCTCATTGGGCAAGAGCCCGTCGTGCTTTTGCAACAGGTGACAGTGCTGAGAGCCTGAGAGACAGAGTAGGTGGTTGTGAAGGTCCCAGGGGGCAGCTGGCCTCAGAGAGTTCCTGCTTTGGGGTTTGGTGTGGGGCAGCRCACAGCAGGCTGTAGCTGGGGGGCCTGCAGTGGAAAGGGGCAGGGAAGTTCTCTTTGACCATGGGCATCCATCCATCCATCCACCAGGGAAGGCCACCTGGGCAGCTGCCTGGCTCCTGGTGGCCCCAGGGCTGCTTTAGTGCCCACATCCCACGAGGGCCCCGGCAGCAGCCCCTCGGGGCCGGGTGCGATGCTCATGGCCTTGGCAGCAGCCTCCCCACTGCCAACCTGCTCCTCTTTCCATGGCAGCTCCAGATGCAAATRCCATGGCAACCCCTTGGCAACAGCACAGGCAACTCCAGTGGTGTCCAAAAAGCCAGGGCAATACTTGGGCATGCTGAAGGCAGGAGCTTTCTTCCTCTGCTCTTCACAGCCGGCATCCTTCCCTCCTTGCCCTGGTGAGCGCCAGTCACTGGCGATGGAGGAGAAGGGGTTGTCCTGCAGCTTCGAGGCGGCAGACGTGATCATGCCAGTCTCATCCCCATCACCTCAGCTCACTTCATCCCAGAGCCAGGGTACCGGGTTCCCCAGCCCAGCACAACCATGCCACCTCTGAAGGGTGCAGCAGTCATGGTGGCTCCATCTGCACCAGGAACTGAACCTTGACTGGGCCCGAGCAGTGCACTTTGCCACCATCCCCCCAGGATGTCCTCTTCTGTTCTGGGCTCTGTCCCCATTGTTCTGGTCCCCCTTCCCTGTGTCCCTCTTGTGTCTCCTTCTTGCCACTGGGAGGAGCTCAGCTTGGGTTTTAAGCAGGTGTACTGGTTGTATGTTCTCTCTACTCCTAAAGGGGCTGGGTGGGACCCAGGTGGGGGGGAGCCAGGTGCAACTGAAATGCACCCTCGCAAAGGGGTGCTGGGAACGGGAGTTAAGCTTGTTCAAAGCCTTGGGGGCGGCCACAAAGATGATTTMGGGACKTCCTGATACAGGTGATAGAGGAGCCCATGCGGAGAGGTGTGCTGGACCTGGTGCTTACAAGCAAGGAAGGGCCGGTTGGTGACATGATGTTTGGGGGCAACCGTTGGGGGGGAGTCAAGTGGGGGGGAACCTAGCTCCTGGTGTGAGTCCAGTGGAGGGCCACTAAGATGATGAAGGCACTGGAGCATCTCTCATCTGAGGAAAGGCTGAGAGAGCTGGGACTGTTCAGCCTGGAGAAGAGAAGACTGAGGGGGGATCTCATCAATGTGTATAAATATAGGAAGGGAGGGTGTCAAGAGGAGGGGCCAGGCTCTTTTCGGTGGTGCCCAGTGACAGAAGGAGAGGCAACAGGCACAAACTGAAACACAGGAAGCTCCACCTGAACATAAGGGAACACTTCTGTACTGTGAGGGTGACTGAGCACTGGAGCAGGTTGCCCAGAGAGGTTGTGGAGTCTCCATCCTTGGAGATATTCCAAAGGCGTCTGGACATGGTCCTGGGCAACCTGCTGTAGGTCATACAGGGAAGATCAGCCTCCTCGCCCATAAGCTCCCACAGGTACTTTTGTTGCTGGTGTTGCCTACACGTCCATGACCATGGCGTTGAAGAGCGCGTGGATTTGAGCCTGGCAAGCGCACAGCTGGTGCTGCTGCTCTGCTCCAGCGGTGCCCGCGGGTGCTGAGCTCTCTGCTCCTGGAAGGCGGCCCCGCTTCTTCCAGATGCTCCTGTCCACCCTGCTGCGCAGCCTGCGCCGCCATCTCTTCAGGCGCTGCATTTTTCTGCCCTGCCCCATGCACTTGTAGCCGATGAAGGGCATAGGCTGCAAGGCAGCTCTCCGGAGCCTGGCGAGAGTGGCATGGGAGGATGGCTGTGCCCATGGGGGCAGGGACACCATGGGGGTTGGTGAAGACCTCCTCTGCCCAGCTCTCCGCAGGTCTGTYGTGCTGGTGAAAACAGAGCGCGTTGGTGGCTGCTTTGCAGGAGGAGACCTTTCCCAAGGCTCCACCTGTGCCTTGAGCCTTCCACCTTGCTCAGAGCCATCCGTTTCTGGGAGCGTCTGTGTTATTTCCCATTTGTAGACTGCCTTCCTGTTGACTGCTAGCTCAAAGCCTAGCCCCAGTTGGAACTGCATGTCCTCTCTCTTCATCTCCATGCTCACGGAGAGGAGGAAGGCAGCCAGYGTGGCAATGCCCTGGGCAGGTGTGGGCCGGTTGCGGTGCGGGCAGCTGTCAGTGAGGTACCAGCGGCATTGCAGGCAGACGGGGTATTCCTGCACCACRTTTCTGCGTGGAAGGGGAGCCTCACGCGCCACTTGTCTGCTCCTCAGCTTGCCGAGCAGACTGACAGCAATTCTGGCGGTGTCAAGGGACCCCATGAGGGATGTGGCGAGCTCTTCCACATTGGCGATGGGGGCGCAGATTCCTGAGGGGCTTGGAGCTGGTGGCAGCACTGACGGCCCCCCCTGGACTGGTGACGCCTGTGTCACAGGGCATCTTGTGGGGGAAGTGCCTGCGCTCCGTGTTGACAGCACCTCAGTCGTCAGGCGCCCATGGCAGCTGCACTGGTTGGCCATGGACTCTTCCAAAGCTTTGCCCTCCTCACGTGCTTTGCTGCGGGAGTTTGCGTCCCCACAGTCCTTTCCCTTGTATCTTCCCCCAGCTGAGGTGGGATCTGCTCTCTGGACCCTGGGGTGCTGACGCTGAACTGGGAAGACACAGCAGGCTCCACGTGTCCTCTCCAGGCAGGGTGGCTGAGCTGCCGCTGCCCAGGGCCGAGCCCTGCCAGCCCCGCGCTGCTGGGGATCGGGCAGGTCCTCGGGGGCATGGGACAAGCCTGCCCCAGCAGCATAAGGTGGCTGAGGGAGGTGCCAGGCGTCTTCCTGCACACGGGAACGGCTGTGCCGGGGCAGGAAAGGGCTGGAGTCCAAGCCAGACTGGTGGAATCGGCCACTRGCAAATGCGCCCTTGCTCAACCTGCAAGGAGGAAGGAGGTGGGAGGAGATCCCAGGTCTCCTTTCTGTGCCCAGGAGCAACCGCCAGAGGCTGGGAGGCCCTGAAGTGTCCCATCCCGGCTGACCAGGACAAGCCTGGCTCCCCCTGGCTCCRTGCACTCTTGGGCTTCCCGGCGCAGGGCTCCCAGAGGGCCAGCCCTGCTGCGGGTAAGGGCTCCGCTTACCCTGCCTTCTGGCTTGCTGCAGGCTCCTCGGTGTCTTCCTCGGGCAGGAAGGAGGCTGCTGCAAGAGGAGGCAGAGAGAGAGTGAGTGGGGGAGGGAGGGCAGCCCCTCCGTGGAGGCCCAGCCAGGGCAGAGGCTGGTGGACACGGGCGGTGGGGGGATTTCTTGGCAGGCAGCTGCTGCAGAGCCTGGTGCAGCTGTGGCACGGAGGTCGCTTACCTCTCTGTTTCTCATTCCTGCTTCTCTGACTGCTCTTCCTCTGAGAAGTCCCCCCCTAAGCAAAAGCAAGCACCAGGTTAGCAGGGAGCCTCTGCCCTCCTCCAGGATGCCCCGCGCTCCAGGGACCTTGACCCTAAGCAGGGTACCTCAGGGTGCAGGCAGGATTTTGGGGAGGGCTGTGAGGGTCCCATGGCTGCAGGAGCTGCTCGAGGGCAGAGGGGGTGGAAGCAGGGGGTGTTTGTTTGCCACCGCAGTGCCTGGGGATGTCCCCACTGATCTTGATCTATGAGATGGGGACAGGAGCGTCCTCAGCAGAGTCCGGCTCCAGGGGAGGTGGCACAGAGGGTCCATAGTGGTGGCCCGGCCTGGYGGGCCCTGGCCAGGCTGTTCAACTGCCCCCCCAAACCAGGATACATCCACACTGCCCCAGGGATGGGCCCTGTCCCGGGCTCCACCCTGTCCCTGCCCGGGAAGTGCTTGGGGCGATGCCGTGCCTGACTCCTACCTTGGGCTGGGGGATTTCCCCCTCAGGCGTGAAGAACACCAGCCACAGCAGCAGCAGCAGGTTACAGAGAGAAGGGAACTTGAGCAGCCACAGGACCAAAAGGCTCAGTCCCATGAGCAGGCACACGGCGCTCAGCCTCTGGGCCTCCATCTTGCCAAAGGAAGCGTGCCTCAAGTGTGCAGCTGGCACAGTGCTCTGCGCTCAAGTCCTGTTTCCAGAGGGCAACCAAAACACGGCACACAGCTCTTAGCAGTGAGGGTCGCTGTCAGGGGAGCACCCTCCCAGCACGAGGGAGGGCAGCACCACCCAAACTGCTCCTCAACAACTCCCTCCCCATGCCGCTCCACCAACCTCCCCGGCCCTGCCCCCTCTCCTCTGCTCTTGGGCTCACCCTTCGCACGATCCTCCACACCCCAAGATTGACAGTGTCAATCTGCCACAACGAGAAGAGCAAAAGGCCGCCAAGAGCAATTCTGCAAGAAGAAGAGCACAGTGCGCTCACTGCATGGGCCTTGCCTGGTTGCCCGCTGCCGGGGCTGGTTTCAGCAGTGCTGTGCTGGGACCCCCTGTCCTCAGCAGCAAGTGCGCACACTCGTCCCCGGAGGCTGCTGGGCTTCGCCGACGGCACGTTCCCCTGACTGGGGCACTTGCAGCGTGACGTGTCGAGGGAGGGGCAGTTCGGTGCCCGGCTGCAAGGCAAGCGGCAGCGCATCCCTGCGGCTCGTGGGGCGGGCGCTGCCCCAGGAGGAAGCGTGCAGGGGTTTGTGGGCTCTGGGGAGGCCGCCAAAGACAGGGAGAGCGGCGGGAGGGGAGGAGAGAGTGGGGAGAGAGCGGAGGAGGCAGCTCTTACCCCGCTGCCTTGCTCCTTGGTCGCAGCTCAAACCACGCTCTTCACCTGCTCGCTCACTCACTTGCTCACTCACTCCTAGGCAAAGTGACCCCTGAGGTGCCCCAGCCCCACCTCCAGAAAGACCCTGCGTTGTGATGCGATGGTGACATCATACTGTATGTGATGTCATGGGTGGCCTCCCAGCAGGGACATTCCCGTGAACGTTTTCCTCCATGTCCCTGCCCTGAGGAGAGCGCGCTGTCCCCAGAGCCACAGCGGGTCCAGGCCCGGGCTGGGTGACCACCTCAGCCGCGCTCTGCAGGCCTGGCCCCAGCAGCCATTTTGTGGGGAGCAGCAGCCCCCACCAGCAGCCATCTTCTCCCGGCTGAGGAGAGGCCACTGAGCACTGCTGGAGCTCGAAGGGCACGGACGTCATGGGTGGCACCGCGGCTTCTCTTCTCCCTGCGGCCAAGCACCGCAAATACCTGATTTTTTTCTCTAAACCTTGTCCTCTTTTTCTGTCACCACTGGTGACTGAGCTGAGAGCCTGAGAGACAGAGTAGGTGGTTGTGAAGGTCCCAGGGGGCAGCTGGCCCCAGAGAGTTCCTACTTTGGGGTTTGGTGTGGGGCAGCGCACAGCAGGCTGTAGCTGGGGGTCCTGCGGTGGAAAGGGGCAGGGAAGGTCTCTTTGACCATGGGCATCCATCCATCCATCCACCGGGCAAGGCCACCTGGGCAGCTGCCTGGCTCCTGGTGACCCTGYGGTTTCTATCCCTGGAGGTCCCCTGCAGGCCATTGGGGCTGGGGTGAGATGCTGGTGGCCTTGGCAGCAGCCTACCCACTTCCAAACTCCTCCTCTCTCCATGGCAACCTCGGATGCAAATACCATGGCAACCCCTTGGCAACAGCACAGGCAACTCCACTGGTTTCCACAGCCGGGGCCCAATGCTGGGTGGATACCCGGGCGTACTGAAGCCAGGAGCTTTCTTCCTCCGCATTTCACAGGCAGCATCTTTCCTCCTTGCCCTGGTGAGGACCAGTTGCGGGCGATGGAGGAGAAGGGATTGTCCTGCAGCTTTGAGGCGGCCAGACATGGTCGTGTCAACCTCATCCTTGTCACTTCAGCTAACTTCATCCCAGAGCCGGGGGACCAAGTTCCCCATCCCAGTACAACCATTCCACCCGTGAGGGTCCAGTCCATCTAGATGTCTCCTTATGAAGTGGCAGCATGCATGGGAATTGGTTTTCTCAAAAACCTTTACTAGGAGTTTAACTGGCACCTCTTGAGGCCAGTATAAGCAGGTCCCCTGGTTGTGTCTGCTCAACTTCTGAGGTGTCTGGGTGAGACAGAAGCCAGATGCAACTGAAGTGCACCCTCCAAAGGTGCTATTGGGAAAATGGGCTAGGGTTGTTCAAAGCCACTGGTAAGATTTCAGCTCTACTGGGCTGAGTGAAACGGTCTTTGCTCTCCCTAAACATTAGCAGGCCAAAGGCCAGGCAGTGCTGGGATGGGAGATGGAGGATAGTCTAGGGACCATAGACACAGGCAGAATTGAGGTCGAACAGCAGAAAAATGTCAGTAGATAATTCATACAGGACCTTATTGGCTCTGGGATACACTATGCTGCCTGCTTGGCCCCTTTGAAGCTGTGGTGGGTGGAAGGATGGCGTTCAGAGCTTCAGGGTCCAGTGAGCCACATGGTCATCTCACCAGGGACCACTAGATGGCAAAAGAAGAGCAAATCTAGCYCCATATTGGGCCCTATCCTGGCAATCCTCAGGGCCTGACCTGGACTGAGAGATGAGGAGGAGAGATGCCGTGCTGGTGGGGAGCATCCACGCTGAAGGACGGGATGATTCAACACGCTGCCAACTTGGTGCCCCTTAGGAGAGGGCATGCTCCTGTTTGGCGCATCATGTAGTATTAGCAATTATCCCGGCCCATACTGACAGCCCCTCAAAATACCGAGTACCAAGAATCTCACTTCAACGTGATATAATTCATGGCTTAACATCGTGGAGCTGACGTGGCTGGTATCTCCCCATCACTGAGGGCTGCAGAAGTATCGGCTTTCGGGGGTTACACGGGGGTGTCTGCACTAGGATCCATTCTGCGGTGGAAGCCTGCCCTTATTCCTGTTTTAAGAAGGTTAGGGCCTGAGCTACTTGGGAAGGGGATTTTTCATACCCTATAAATGAAAAGAAAATTGAGTTTCTAAGTAAATAATAAAAATAACTGCTTTCCTGGAATTGGGATCTGAAATCATCAGCTCGCTCTCTGCCGCAAAAGGCAAACATTGCACAGCTGAAATCAGAACAACACCCCTCCAGATTCATCTGAACATGTCATTCAAACACATTCCCAGTGTTTTCACCTCTGGTACCTACAATGTGTCCAGGCCCAGGCCTCTAGTTTGTATTTGCAAACAAAAGGGACCCAAGATTTCCTTTTGCTTGTGCCCTCTTCCTCAAACCCAAGTTCAGAATGACATTTTGAAAACACTTCTGGGCTTTTGCATGAAAAAAAAATCGGTCACGTGGAAAGAGTTTTTTTAATGAAAACCCCCCTTTAACCAGCGGGTTCCCCTGCGAGAGCCAGCCTGTGGCTTGGTGGCTCAGCAGATGGCGTGTCCCCTATTTATGCGGTGAAGTACCGTGGTGCTGTCCTCACTCTGCCCCTGCGAAAGGCGGCTAGGAGCCCCAGCTCTGCCTGGGACCACTGCATCTCACCCACGCTGTTTCGGGGTACAGGCATGAGGGCAGCCCCGTGCTCCCCGGGGGTGCTGTGGGGGACCAGAGGATATTTCTCCGCCTCGGGGTGGCTGGCCTCAAGATGGCAGCAATGCCATGCAGCATCCGTGTGCTAGCTCGAAGTGAGTGGGGACCGCTCCATCCAACCCTCCTGTTCAAAGGACACCCCCAGCTGCCTCTCCTGGCATCGTCCCCCCACTTCTTATACGTGACTCTGGTGCATGCAACAACTTCTGCTCCTTTCCGGTCCCCCCAGCAAGGCAAACATCTGGTTGAGGCTCTGGAGCTGCAGCTGGCTTCCTCCTCCACCGCCCGGACTCTCGAGCCCCATCCCTGCTCCCTGGCAAAAGTAAGTTGGTGCCTTTCCCCATTGAGCAGCCCCATGCTGGGATGCTTGAAGCCATTTTCTAAGCGCAGCTCCCTAGTGATGGGAGAGGTGCTATTAATAAATCCTGTCAGATTTTATCGCTTCTCTCCGTGCCAATGAAGAGGGTGGTTTGGGGAAGGGGGGAGGAGGGGGGGGAAACCTGTTTCTCTTGAGCGTTTCGTAGCTACAAGCTCGCCCTCTGTGCAGGAGCATGGGATGGCTCAGCAGGCTGTTAAACCAGCTTTCCTGTAAGTCTCTCCGGCTAAATCCGGCATGGGCTCCGGGTGGGTCTTGGGTCAGTTTTTGACACAGATCATAGGGGAAAAGGGTTGTCCTGGTCTGCAGGGGCTCTGCTGGCACGGGCATTGGAGCGGCATAGGCGCCTCTCACAAACTTGAGCGGAGCCCAGGCATCTCCTCGGGAGCATGCACACGAGATGGGACCAGGGCAAAGGGATGGAGAGGGGAAGGGATGCAAAAGGAAGGTGTATGCGGGGGACCGTGGAGTCGCAGCAGAGGGGAAGAGGGTCCCTGGGAGCCGGTGGTCTCTGCCCTCCGCTCCCCGGCTCGTGAAGCCGGTGGGACCTATTGCCCAGYGGGCGCTTCCCTGCTGCCCTTTGCCGAGCGATGCCAGCCCACACCGGGCGTGCGGAGGTAGCTTTATCCCTTTGATGGTATTTAGGCGTTTAAATAGCTTGGCTGACTTTGGGCAGGAGAGTGGGTGCAGGCTGTCAGCGCCGCGCTGCCTGCAGCGCTGTCAGCGTGGGAGACGGAGCTCGCTGCCTCGGGAGCTGGGCACCGCTGGTGGCTGGGCCACGCTGCGAAGGGGGTCGCAGTGACTGCCCCGTGCCACCGCAGAGCGCTCCTGGCCCCCGAGAGCGGCTCGCTCGTGCCCACAAGCCCTTTGGTCTCCGTGACTCCTTCGCTGTTTCTCTTGGTGCAGAGAGGTCCTGTTGCCCCGTGCGTGTCCGGCTGCCGGAGCGTGCCTAGCAGGGATGCTCCGGCTGTCTTGCAGCGGCTGTAGTTTGAGGGAGCCGTGTCTCACTCCTCGCTGGTACGGGCTAGCTTGTGCTTTTTGGAACATCTGTCGCTACCAGGCTTCACCCCTCAAAGCGGGGGTTAATTTGGGGGAGCAGGGGAGGAGAGCGAACGGCATCATTTTCTGAGCGGAGGAGGAAAGATGAGGGAGGAAACGGTTGGGAACGAGATGGCACGAGACCTACCTCTGAACGTCGGGGCCGGGTCACACAGGTGCTTGGGCTGGTGAACCGCACCCTGGCCGGGCTGCTCTGACCCACGAGGTGCGCCGCCCGCCCGCGGTAACGCCGGGGCGCGGGGCGCAGCTGCGGCTGGTTCCCCGGCCACCGCCGTCCCTCCCGCGCCCTCTGCGGCGACGCCACAGCAGGACTCTGACCCGGCTCTTTCCCGAAGCAAGAGACGCCCACGCCGGGAGGGATCCCGGTGCGTCCGGCGATGGGGCTGTGTGACGGGGCGATGGTGCTGCCCGGCAGGGATCTGCTGAACGAAGGGCAGGGGCGTCCCTGGGAGCCCGGCAGCTTCTCTGCCTCCCCGCGACCCTGCTGGGCAGCGGGGCCATTTGGCCTCGCCGGTGAAGGTGTCCCAGAGCAGAGGAGATGCGGAGGCCGAGGAGCAGGGGCTGGGCCACCCCGGGGGACCTCTTGTTGCAACCCAGTCGCCCACCCCCAGACCAAGCCGCAGAGATGTCTCATGTTGGGCAGAGGAATCACGAAGGGAAGCTGCTGCGGCTGCAGGTGGTGGCCTGGGGAGAGTGACTTTCTGGGAAGTCCCCGTTATCCGAACGAGGCCCCTGCGGCTTGCAACCTATGCCACCTGCGGCTCTGCCACGTGCCTGAGGTCCGCCGAGCTGACAGCGGAGGGGAACGCTTCTGCTCGGGGTTTAAGGAACTGCCTGACCAGCAAGCCGTGAGGCTTTGCCCTCCCACTTCCCCCCTCCGTGCTGCAGTTCCTGCTCCGCAGAGCCATGTCCCCCAGCGCCCCCCCGGCACCCCTGGCAGGAGCACCGGCCTCCCAGGCGCCGGTCGGTGTCTGCCGTGCGCCGGCATCGTGACTCCCCGCGCCGGCGCGCCTCGGGGCAGGGGGTGCATCCCAGCGCTTCCCTCCCCTTCCTCCAGCTCTTCCTCAGCYCCTCTGCATCCCTAGAGCTGTCCAAACCCCTCTGAGGAGTCACGGTATCAAATTTTGGCAGAACCCRTTCCTGTTCCAGGGCCAGGGCCAGGTCTTTTGCGGTGAGAAGGTCTCCAGAAGAGCTCTTCTGAGCGGGAATGAGCCCAGGACATGGTGTTACCCTGGCTGCAGCGTAGCTCTGTGGCCCCTTTCCTGCTCCGGGAAGGCCAGGTTTGCCGTCCAGGCTGCGGTTTAGGGGAGAGGCGTTGAATGCTGCCGTGGTGGCAGGGGTGAGGGGGTGCCACGAGGTTTGGCCTGTAGGGCTCATGCGCTGTGCAGGGGGACCCACGGTGTGGATTTGTTGCTGGCAAGTGCTTGTTGCCAGCAAGCCGGCGGGGGCCGGKTGTACCCAGCAGTGGCCTTACACCTTGGGCAGAGATGTTGCTGTGGCCCTGGAGGTGTGACGGCCCCACGCGGCCACGCACGCCCCATCTGTTTTGCACGTCCGTGTTGGCACAGAGGCTCTTGCACCATCCTCTTTCCTGTCGTTGGTCCTCCTGTAGCACCGCGAACCGGCAACCTGCAGTCACCGCCGGCCTCGGAGCAGGAGAGACCCTCAGTGACGGGACTCGATGAGGGCAGCCTGCAAGCTCTTCCAAGGTACGAGAGCAGGCCCTGAAAGCTGCCCCCCGTTAGGGCTGCCTTGGGCTCCTTGCCCAAATCTCCAGCTGGTCCCAGCTCCCGGCACGGCAGCCCTGGGCCAGCCGGGGAGCTGCCCAGACCCGTCTCCCCGGGGCGGCGGGGGAAAAGGCAGGGCGGGCAGGTGAGCGGACCTTGGCCGTCCTCGCCTCCTCGTCGCCCGTCTTTTTTTTTCTTTTTTTTTCCTGCTTTGGCGCGGCGGAAGTCGCCGGCTCCGGGATGCAGTCAGCAGCACCCGCTGGGCTTGGCGAGCCCGTGCAGGAAGTGGGCAGCGGGGAGGAGTTTCACCGCCGTGAACAACCCCGCGAGATAAATACCTGCCGTCGCCGGCCCTCCCCTTTGGCGAGAGCTCCCACGCCTGCCGGTGCTGGCAGCGGCTCTCGCGGGCGCTCGCCGAGCAGGGCAGAGGCGGGCACCGGGCCGAGCCGGCAGCGGGGCCGACCCGGGCGAAGGTGGCACCCGCGCTCTCCCCAGCGCCTTCGCCAAGGTGAGCGTCTCCGGGTGCTTTCGGGGCGCCGCGGGGGCTTGGCCGGGGATGCTTCCTGCCTCGGGGCGATGCCGGCAAGGCGCGCGAGGGAGGCAGGGCGAAGAGGGAGGAACGCGGAGGGAGAAGCGAGCCGAGACCAGGAAGTGCGAGCCCGCCGGGGCGTGCTGCTCGGCGTCGTGGCCTCCGGGCGGGGAAGGCAAGCAAGCTCCTCTCCCGTCCTGGAAATACCCTCCCCGCATCTCGGGGTGGGGGACACGGAGTCCCCACCCCATGACCCCAACCCGCCGCCAGCTCCACAGGTGGGTGGAAAGGTAGGGAGCTTCGTTAACCCTTCCCACGCCTGCTCTTCCCCACCCCAGCAAGGAGCGTGGGTCGCCGACGGGTCGCGTTTTGCGGTGATGCCGGCATGCTTGGCGAAAGCAGGGGGACGAGCGTTGGCACGGCGTGACGGTGGGCCTGGAGCCCGTGCCGAGCTCCCGGGCGCTCCGGTCCCTGGCCAGACGTTGCCGCCCCGGGCTCGGCGGCAGGACTTGCCCCGAGCCACCCCGCGCTGGGACGGGAGGTGCCRTGCCTCGCTATCTTCTGCCGGCGTCCGTGTTTGCCCGAAGGYGGGGTGGCTTTCTCAGCGGCGCGGCTGCGCCCGGCCAACGTGCCTGCCTGTGTTTACAGGCCCGGCTCGGACACACCGGGCTGCGGGGAGCCGGGAGCATTTCACAGGGCCCGTGGCTGCTTGCTGACACAGAGCTCCGATGCAAGAGCCCCCRTGCGGACCCAAGCCCGAGTCCGGCTCGGGAAAAGGCTGCTTTTTGTTGCACTTTTCCTTTCCCCGAGCGGCCTGGGGCTGTGTCATCCCAGTGGTGGACACCCCTTGGGGACACGCTGCCCTTCCTAACCCGSTCCTGGGGCTGGGTGATGCCGCCGGTCAATCTGCGCCGTGTCCAGCTGGGAAAGGCTGGCCCTGACTCCAGGTCCTCGGGGATGGGGGATGTTCCGAACGCTTGGCCAAGGATCGGAAGGGACCGGGGGGCTCGGAGGTGCTGGGGGGGCTGGGACTGCCTAGAAGAGCTGGTGGAGCTGCTGAAATGAAGCAAGGGGGGGAGGCTGGGTGTGAAGCACACGCTTGCCTCGTGCGGCCGTGGGTGCCCGGACCAAGCTGGACAGGGCACCCGAGTTTAGGCAGGCAGGTGCCGAGGAGTTCAGTGCTGGTGGCTGGGCCAAAGCGTGATCTCGCCTGGAGGCTTCCTGACTTAAGGAGCTGATGCCGGGTCTCTCGGCTCCAAACCGTGGCCAGCACAAGGGTATTTCCAGGACAAATCGGCTCTGTCGGAGAGGGGGCAGGCAACTTAGGTGCCCCGTTGCATCCTCCGCGTATTCCTGCTTCGTCCCTTTGCCGCTGGAGGAGAGCCCGGGGTGAGGGATGCCCTCAGGGCCCGGCGGGGAGCAGGAGCACATCGCTTCTCTGCGGCARCCCTCAGTTATCTGCTGCTCGCCCCCAGGTATCCGGTGGCGCGTCCGTCATTCATTAACCATCACCGGGGCCGGGCTACAAGCGTCGCAGGGCTGAGCCGCAGGTGAGGAATCGCCCCCGGGAGCTACGCCGGTGTCAGCCGCGTGGTTAAGGCACGCGAGATGCTGCGAATACGCCTCCGCGTTTCCGCGGGCGAGAGATCCCCGCGGCGAGGGCGCGCGCGGTCCCCGAAGGAGGGGCAGGGACGGACCCGCGTGTCCGGCGTGCGGGAGCGCAAGTGCCGCTGCGCCCAGCCTTCCGCGCTTCCTTGCCTCCCCACTCGGCTGTTGCTGCTCTGCAGCACCCAGGCTCCTCCAGCCCGTGGGGGCTGGGAAAACAACATCTGAATCATTCCGCTTTTTCCTTGGCACAGTTATTACTCACGAGCGGTTGACAGAGACGCGAACCTTTCGTGTGAAGCCTTGCTTGTATTTTGACTTGCCATAGCGTCACGGCCCACGTAATGCCCAGGTCTCCTCCACCGAGGCGGATGGGCGAGCGGAAGTAAAACTTGGGTTGGGGGGCACAAAGGGAGACGTTTCSCCATGGAACCGGAGGGGCGATATTTGATTTTTCCATAGGGAAATCCTTCCGGTGCAATACCGAGGGATGGGAGCATCTCCACTTCGGCTTTGGCCCCCCATGTTGGCTCCCGTGGGGCTGGGGACCGGCCCTTGCAGCCAGGAGGTGGGTGGCCGTGGCAGCGTCACGCCAGGGCCGCCAAGGGCTGTTTGGGGAACTAGTCTCAAAGAAGGAAACAGGAACACGACGCGTTTGAAACTCAGCTCCCCCGAGCCACCGGGGAGACCTTGCAGAATCGATTTGGGTTTTTTGCATTTGCAGATGTTCAGCTTGCAAATTTTTCTCGTTTAAAAAAAAATTGCAAAAAAATCGCTTCGTGACAACTCTGGTTGCCATTGGCAAAAACCCAGCAGCCACCTAGGGGAGGAAGACTTCTCCCAAGCCCTRGCTGCCAGTAAGGCAGCTTAACTGGTGCATTGACCCCGAACTGGGATTCCGCCAACGGTGAGGACAGGCCTCATGGAGGGAAGGAAGTGCTGCAGATTCAGGGGCAGGCGACGTCTTCCGTGTGAGCAGCTGCTTCATACGACAGGGTTTGTCCGACCAAGCGGCATTTGAAGACGTAGCTAGGGTTCCCCTTGCAGTCAGTGGAAAGAAAAAAAAAAAAGGCATTTTAAGGGCATGATTCATTTCATCCTGGGGAGAACTTGAAAAGAGGCGAGGTGGATTGTGGCCTAAAAGCGTCTGCTTCTCTCGCTTGAATAAAAAGTGGCCTATTAGTGCCCTAACCTGCAGGAAGGTTCTTAGCATCTTCACGTTGGCCTCATGCTCTGTTAAGAGATGCCGGAGAGCTCTGCCTGCGACGTGCCCTGGTGGGCCCTGCTCTGCTCGGCCCCGCGCTCTCCCCGCGCAGCCTCAGCCCGTGCCCACGCAGTCACGCAGGCTCGATACGCTTCCACCTTAGCTCAAGCGCTGCCACGGGCAGCCCGACCTCGGTCTCTCTTCCTAAGCCGGCGCCGGAAAGTAGCACCCGGGGCGTTCTGCCTCCGAGCCCTGTGCCAACTGGGGGCTTTCCTTAATTCAAGCAGTTATTTGGCTGCTGCTGAGCTGCAGCAAAGGGAAAGGCTCCGAGTTAGCAAGAGCTGGGCTGCGGGAAGCTCGGTTTGGGCTCCTGCACGGCGTCTCCGCCTCGCTCCAACCCCCGGGAGCCTGAGCGCAGCGGCCGGGAGGCCACGGGAATCAGCAGCAGAGCACGTGGCGGAGGAAGAGGAGGAGGCGGTGGGATTTCCTTCAGACCCTGCCCCTGCCGCTGCAGCCYGGGGCAAAATACCTGGCTGTGCTGCTGGGCCGCGGCCCCTCGGAGCTACGGGAGAGCCCCTGAACCTGGAATTTCCAGCCGGCAGGAACTGGGCCATTTCACCGCCCGTTTTTATCTCCGAAGGCTGAAGCGCTGACAGCTGGAAAATCCCCCCTCGCCAAACCCTTCCGGCTGCAGAGATAGCAAGGGGCCATTCGAACATCGGGACTTAAGCACCTCTTTCCCGGACGCGGTGCGGGAGCTTCGCTGCGCTGGCGCCGGGCGCTCGGAGGCAGCATCCCGCRAAACAAAACGGCCTCCTGCCCTGCTGGGATGAACCTGGGGAACACGGCGGCCGGGCGCTCGGGGTGCGTCTCCGCACGGCGCTGCGACACGCGTGCTTTGCGTCATTGTCCGCGGAGTTTTCTGGGGCCCAACGCGGAGCAAAGCCTCGAGGCCAAAACTAGGGAACGGGCGCTGCAATCTGTTGAAAGAGGGTGGAAATCGCGCGGCTTGGGGGAGTTAAARGCAAGAGACATAAAAGCTGTGCTGCGTTTCGAGTTGCTGCACCTCCAGAATGAAACCTTTGCCACCGCAGAGGGACTGAGGCTGCAAGGGACCTCTGGGGGCCATTTAGAATATTTCATGCTTAAAAATATATTTTAACTGTTTATTTTTCCCGAGAGAAAGGTTAAAAACGTTTTAAAGGGTAAAAATGTTCTCTTTACTTCCAGTTTGGGGGAGATACTGTCTTCCAGAAGCCTCTAGAGCAGCATAACGGCACACRCTAGAAACGACTCACAATCAGTAAAATGAAACGTTTAATTAAATTGCAGGAATTAATTTCCCAAAACACAGCTGAACCACCCTGAGAAATGCAAACTTCCCCCCGTTTTACGGACCCAGGCGCTGCTGAAGAGTGAGCTAGGCCCCTGCAGCTTGGGCGCACCCTTGGCTGGAAGGACGGAGGCCGCTTGCTCTTCGGACGGGGTGGATAAAAAGCCGCGGATCCAGGTATCCAGGATGGCACAAATAAATAGTGCAATAGGCAGTGTGGGACCTGCTAGCGAACCTAGTCAAAATTTCCGGAGGGCTTAGTGACGGAGCTTGGTGCTTTTGAAAAGGAAATGAGTTTTAAAGGGAGACTGGGAGGTGAATTCGGAGCCGGYGCTCGGGGCACAGTTTTCTTGGGGAAGTTGTGGCTGCGTGGTGAGACCGAGGCCAAGGGCCTTTCCAGGCTGCGGAAAAGCGGATCGGGCTTGAAATTCCCTGAGCTTTAGGGGAACGGCTTGGATCCCGCCTGGCGTCCCGCTGGCAATGCCCCCGGCCAGCTCCCTCGCCCCGTCCCAGCATTCCGACGGGCTCCTTCCCGAACTATCCCGGACCCGCCGTTTGCCCTTCCCTCCACCCCTGCCTTCCCGAAGGAGGCAGGAGCAGCGCCGTGTGGGATCTGGCTCGGGTTGCCTGGAGACGGGGATGCGCAGCGAGCGGCGCGAGACCCGCCATCGCGCTTCCCCGCGGTGCCGCAAGCGCCGCCGCGAGCCCTCGCCCGCGCCGCTTCCTTCTCGCCGAGAAAGGTTACCGGGAAATACGCCCACCCTGTTCCTGGGAAGCTGTTTCCCCTCCCCGAGGGGAGGCTTTGAGCGCTGCTCGCCCGTTATTTTTAGCAGCGTTTTGCGAGCTTTGACGGCTCGGTTTGTTTGAGAAGGGGCTGAGGCTGCTGCCTGCCTGCCTGCCGCCGTCCCGCTGCTGCCGGCCGGCCGCGGCTCTCCGCCCTCCTCTCCAACGCCGTCGCCGGCCCTTGGCCGCGGGGGCCGTGTCCAGCCCCATGCTCCTGCCCGTGCGTTGTCCCACCAGGGCCAAGAGCGGGAACTGCCTTGAGCAGCCCCGCTACGACGGCGCTCGAGGGCTTTCCGAGCCCCAGCCCTGCTCCCGGAGGCTCTGCTGGGCTACGGGCAGCTTTGACCCGCTTCCTTACACCACGGTCGCCTTGATGTTTGGTGCTGGAACAGCCCTGGGTCCATTTCTGTTTGTAGAGGTCCAAGAAAAAACATCCGACCAAGCAATAATTACCTTATTAATTGTAAGAATGGATGGGAGCCCCGGGACCCCCGTGATACGGCACGGGACCGTAACACGCCTGCGGTGCCCTGGGACCCCAGGCCCTTAGGAGGATGGGTTGGAAGCCGGATGCCGTAGCCTGGGCATTTTCAGGAGGGAAACATTATTATCACCCGCGTTCAACTGATGTTTTGATGGAAAACGGCATTGAAAYTGCCTCTTTCCAAGCAGTTGCTGTTGCCAGCGAGGGCTTTCAGGGGAACGAACGCTGCTTTCTCTGGCTTGCCCAGCAGAAGCTCTTTGAAGGGCGCTCATCGCCAGCGACCGGCGGGGTGGCTTGGACACGGAGCTGGGACATTCGGGGGAGCAAGGGAGAACCCGCCAACTCAGCACAGGTGTCCTTTTTGCATGATGAAAAAATAACACCTAGAGACCAAACAGTTTGATACGGATTTCTCCAGTTTGATCCCTGGAGGATGAGCCAGGAGTGGCCTTTGGTTTCCGTCTGCGACACTCTTGGCTCCGGGGCTATCGGCTGGTGGTGCAACGCGGTGCGTTTTCCGGGCAGGCGTTAGGGGCACACTTCCAGCGCTTGAAGCTCCGGGCTTTGGGACAAGCTGTTCAGCAGAGACGTTCAGGGAGGAAGCGAAATGCTGCTCACTCCTGAGCGGCCCRGAGCACGGGGCTGGAGGGGGGCTTTGCCCTGCCAGCGGGTGCTACAGTGGAGGTGGAGTTGGGAAACCCCCACGGGACTTCTCTCTAGCGGAGACGCTGGTGCCCACGGTATCTTGCTGTCCTGGTCTGGAAGCAGCAAGCAGGAGCTCGGGGAGGGGAGGTTTTTTCCGGGCTCCCAATCAAGGGGCCCTTTCCTGGCGTTGGGCACTTCTGCGTGGTTCGGGGTGGAATTTCCTGGGGGCGACCACCTCGGGGTGGACGGCGGACTGAGATGAGCGCAGCTCTGGTGGTGGTGGTGGTGGTGGTGGGACACCGGTCCCTGAGATCCCTCCCTGGTGTAAATCCCGCTGCCTCTCTGCCGCCCCGCGCTCGCAGCGGGACCTGCGTCCCATGTGGGGAGCTCGCGGGGAGCCTAGAGCCGGGCGGCTGGCGCTGCCGACGCCGCCGTGCCGGCAGCCTGTCTTCTGGCCCACCGACCCGCTGCCTCCGGGGATGCTGTCCCCTCCCGAGCGTGAGAAATGCCTTCACAGATGGTCCCTGCCTCGTCCTTTCGCCGTTTTCCAGATAAACAGCGTTCCTCTGCGCCGGGAACACAGAGATCTCTTTCCCCCRTGCCTGAGTCACCCGCTTCAGCTGAGCTGCCGAGCGTGGGCTTGACGGCAGCTCTCCGGGTGTTATTTCTAATTCCCCGGGAGGGCTTTGCTGATACCTGCAGTCCCCGGCTGTTCGCGTGCAACCGGCGCTTCTCTTTAGCTTCTCGGTGAGGCAGGTTTTTGAGCGGCGAGGGCGAAGTAAGGCCCCCCCTAAGCCCGAGCATCGGCCTGGGAGGAGGGGTGYGGGCTCACGCCGATCTCTGGGCGCRGAAACGCCYGTGCCAACGTTTTCCCGGTGCCAAAACGGGGAGAGCCTGCCTGGGGAAGGGATAGTCCCTCCGCAGGGGATGGGACGAGGAGCCACGGTAGCAAGAAAGGTGTCAGAAAGGCGCCGGCGCCGGGGGAGGTTCGGGGACGGAGGGTGGGCGCCTCTCGCCATCCCTGCTCCCGCCGCCGGGCCGGGCAGCCGTGCCCCGCGACCGGAGCCTGCGTCACTTCCTCCGCTTTGCGAAACGCGGGCTTCCTCTGCGTGCGCCTGCGGGGACGGGTCACGTGAGGAGCCAGGGCGCCCCGCGACCGCCGCCGCCGCCTCCGTCGGTTCCCCGAGCCGTGGCGGCGCCCGCGGCACGGCGATGCCGCCCGTCCTCCCGGCGCGGCTTGCCCCGTCGCCACGCCGAGACGGGCGAAAACCCGGCGGCCTCGGGCCTGTCCCGGGCRCCGTGCTGGGTTTCACCGGTGCAGAGGAGGAATCCCTGGTGGTGGGAGAGGGGAGGCCAGCCGGGGGGGACGGAGAGGGGAGAACGGGGTCCAGGCTTGGCCGGTGGGATGCACCAGGCAGCCGGGCAGCCCGCTGCAGCCGAGCCGGCCGTTCCCCGCCGCTGCGATCTTGGCAGCACCCCGAGGCCGAGCGCTGAGTTTTCGGAGAGGAGACACGGTCCCGGCCTTTGATACCGGACCGGGGTCCGCAGGAGGGAGGCAGAAACCTCCTCCCTCTGCCCGCGGGGGACAAGGCTGCGGTGATGGAAGGGAGCTGCGCAAGGCAGATTTGGGGCAGATACGGGGAGCGGTGATAAGGCCGGGACAGCGCCGGGGTGGCCGGACGCTGCTGGCGATAGGTCAGAGCGTGCCGATCCCGGCTCTGCTCCCGGCTTTTCTGCGGGAGGGCGGCGGCGAGGCGTCCCTCGGGTCCCCTTTGCTCCCGCCCGCTCGGCTCCAAAGCGGTCGCGCCCCGGGGCCGGCAGAAGGAAAGGCAAACTGAGGAAAAACAGACTCGGTCGCACGTCTCGGCTAGTAACCTGTGACAAATCAACCCGGGCTCGTAAACGCCGTATTAAAACCCCGTGTTTTGATCTTCCTGCAGCTCCGTTGCAATAAATAGAAAAAGAGTACAAACGCACTATTTTTGGTGCCTGGCGCCGCGAAGCTGCGAACCTTTGCAGCGAGGTGACGAGGAGTCATTGAAATGCCTGCAGAGATACGGGGAAGGGCCTGGGGCAGAGCGGGGACCCTGCGCGGGACCCTGCCCCGGTGGCCCCTGCGATCGGGGAACGCTGCTCGCCCCCGGGGGACTCAGGCCTCCAGCGCTCGAAACGCCGGGAACCGGCGGGTTGGGAAACCGAATGCCAGGACGCCTGGCTCGGCACGGAAAACAGCCCCAAACAGAGGGGGGTGAAGGGGATCCTGCTGGAGCRGCCGGGACACGCGGCTCCCTGCCGCCCCGGGGTGTCGCCTCCCGCGACCTCCCGTCGGGGACTTGGGCGCCCTGCGTCCCCCCGGCAAGAAACCGGACCGAGAAAGGTGGACGGGAGGAGGGAGCTGCATCCAGCCCGGCACGCCGTGCACGTGCATGTTGTGTGTGTGTGTGTGTGTGTGTGTGTGTGTGTGCGCATGGGCCGCGGCGGCGGCTGCGTCCCTGCCTCGGCGGTATGCAAATGCCTCCGTGCACGCTCGCGAGCGGAGAGGCAGGAAGCGTCGGCGCAGTCAGCGGCGGGCTCGACGCGGGGACGCAGGGCACGGGGCGTCTCTCCCGTAAGCGCCGCTTCTCTTCGGCCGTCCCCCGGGGGCTCCGGGGGCTCCGGGGCGAGCGCGGCCGCGGCTCGGACCTGGCGCCACCGCGGGGAGGTGGGCTGGGGGGGGGCTGAGCGCGTGCGAACTCGTGACGCGGGGCCGGGGAGGGGAGCGGGAGGCCGGAGGGTCCCCGGCGCAGGCGGGTGCTGCGGTGACAGGCGGTGCGGCAGGGCTGCCTCCAGCCCCGGTGCGTCCGAGGCTGGGAAAAAAGGTGCCCCCGGGCTCGAAACTTTTTTTTAATGTCTCTGGAGCGCGTGGGAGCAGCCGGGGAAACTTGCTGGTTCGGTCTGTGCCGGGGCCCAGGATGGGACTAGAGCCTCGGAGCCATGCTGGGGACCTTCTGGCTGTCGCCTTGTTTTGGGACCCCCCGGGAAAGGCAGATGCTGAGCCCCTGGAGAAAGGGGAACGGGGCTGGGAGCAGGGAGACGGGCGCTGCAGCAGAGCTGCTGCCGGTCAGGTCAATATGGGAAAACGTCCTTGCAGCCAAACTGCGCCAGGGGGATGATCCTGCCCTGGGTAACCCCCGCACCTGCCCAGGGATGGGATGGGGGGGTTGCACCCGTGCCGGCATCCCGTGCCCGGCCTGACCCCCTTTCCCGGTGCAGCCGGGACCTGCGGCACCGGTTGCACCTGCACAGGCTGTAAAGGATCCCGGTGCCACCCGGTTCTCGCGGTGCAGCCGGCACCTCCGGGCAAGGYGGCGGGTGCCCGTGTTCGTGCCAGCTCCCCCTCCCCCCCCCGTCTCCCACTGCGGCCCTTGCGGACGCTGCTCGGGGGCAGCGGGATGCTCTCTGCCGCCGCGCCGTCCGTCGGATCAGGGACGCGGAGGGGACGTCCTGCCCGGGCCCGGCCGTGTCCCTGGGGTCCTCGAGCCCGTTGGTGCCCCGGGGACGTGGGCTGCCACCGCCATTCCCATCCAGGGGACCGGCCGCACTGGAGGTGGAGACGTGCGCGGCCGCTGGTGATTTTATCGCTGTCCATGCCGGTAAATTAGCCGGTGCCGATGGACATTGCCCACCCGGGATGCTGCCCGCCGCCGTCCCGGCACGGATGGGCTCAGCCCC
>NW_020448875.1:179432-211623 GCF_003343035.1 Apteryx rowi | reverse complement strand
GGCCGCGCGAGCCCCGAGGGACCGCAGGTTTCGGGAGCGGGCCCCGGGCGCCGGCCGGAGAAGCTGTTGCGCGGCCGGAGSGAAGCGAGCTCCCTCGGGAAAGGCGGAGCCGCTGCTCGAGGCGCTGGTGCCGCGTCGGGGGGAGACGCTTTCACGCGCAGYGCCGAGGCGGTCTGAGAGGGGGGGCTGCGAGCAGGCGGTTCTGAATATAGTTCTGGGTATATATAGCTATATATGACTATGTATAACCAAAAAATACATATATATATATATATACACTTATGTAGCTATATATAGGTATATGCTCCGTAGGGGCTTGCTGGAGGCTGTAGGTGGGGAGAGAAGTGTCACCGCTGGGTACGAGCCTCTTCTCCGGAGTCGGGAGCAGCAATAGCTACGGGAAAACCTGAAGCGGAGCGTTTCCACGCCCCTTGCCGGGCTCGCTTGGCCTCCTGCTTCCCAGGTGGATGCTGTCGCTGTCTCCCCGGTTTTCTCCGTATCTGCTCCGTGTCGGAGCGGGGGGAGGTTTTGGGAGAGCTCGCTCCATCCTGCATGGCAGACACAACCCGGCTTTCGCCCGCGTGGGATTTGCTCCCAGCCGGGTGCTGCTGCTCTGTCCCGACATCCCGCTGCGACGCGGGGGCGGCTCCCGTGCTTCCCCGGCGCGTGGGGATGCCGTGGCCGTCCCTGCTTTGGCCGGCGGCCCCGGCGGCCCGCGGGGACAAGACAGCACGAGCAGGGGACATGGTTACCATGCACATCGACTGCAGGGAGATGGGCTGTGGGAGCGTTTTTGCAAAGGATGTGGGTTGCAGAGCTGCAAAGGAAAGAAAAAGCCGGTGTGAAAATGCGTACGAGCGTGCGTGCACGCGCCGGTGGAGGAGGCTCCGCCACCCTGGCGCTCCCGGACCCGGGATGCGGGTTGCAGTTGGGGTCCCAGCTCCCACCTGCGCCGCAGCAGCGCTCCATCACATCCACGGAGACGCAGAGCCTCCTCCCCCTTGGCAAAACCTGGAAAACAAAGTTTGGGCCGTCCGCGCTCCCGCAGGGCGAATTGCACCGCTGCCAGCAAAACCCCGTGCGCAGCCCTGGAAGTGCCAGGCGAAGCCGCGCGTATTTTTAGGCCGGTGACTCAGTGGCATTGCTTTAAAAAGCCGGAGCCCGCAGGAGCCGGCACACGGCGTCCCGGCGGAGCGCGGGCGCGGGCTGCGTGGGAGCTGGGGGCTCGGGCCGCGCGGCCCTGGCATGGCGCAAGCTGCAATCGCGCCGCGGCACCGCTCGCCGCAAAGCCGCCTYTGCCCAGATCACAGCGGCAAAGGGGAAGTGGGGGAACGGGGAGGTTTTCTGGAGTCTCCGAGCTACATTTTCCCTCTCCTTGCAGACCAGGAAAGGCGCTACGGACTCACCTGGGCTCCCCGACGGATGCCCAGGGATGACCCCGGTTTATGCCCCGTGCCAGGGCGGCGTTTTCACCCCGGAGCCGCATCACGCCACCCGTTCCCTTGCTGGGGGCCCGGACCGATGCTCGCGCGGGCTTTGCCTGCAAAGCTCCTGCTTGCAGACAGCGTCTCGCCTGTTTAATCATTAACTCGAGGCCCCAGCTCGGCCGCGGCACCGAGGGCCGGAGCCGCGGCACGGGCACCGCCTGGGCTGGCCGGTGCCGGGGGACAGAGTGAAGCGCGGAGATTTCCACGGGGAGGCTGACGGCCGGGCTGGGCCGGGCTGGGCTGGCATCGTTCCCCGGCGTGCACCCGGCCGCCCTGCTCTTGGGGCRTCTGCTGTTCAAACGAGGGGAATTTTCCTCATTTTGGGGGTTATTCCAACCCATGCAAATCGTTGGCTTTTCCCAGGTCAGCCGGCAGCTCACTTTTATCTGGCGGATTTGGGGATGACGGACCCTTGGTGACTGCGGTCGTGAAAAAGAAAACTTTGGATCAACCAAGGTCCAAAACCCCTTTTGGGCCGACCCAGCCTTAATATTCTTTCCAAAAAGAAAACCCCCAGCTGCTTTCCTCTCSGCTCAGATGACATCTTTGAACAGGCTCCTGGGTTTTATCCCCCTTAAAAATAAATGAGCAAATCGACATCAATAAATATCGCCCTTCCGGACGAAAGCGAACGCGGGTTGCTTTTCCCGTTTTGCCTTCGCTGCAGCGCACGTCGCGTTGGCTGTGGCACCGGAGGGGTCTTTCCTCCCCATTCGGGGCAACGGTTCGGTATACGGAGAGTTGCTARAATCTCCCCGGCGAGACCGGAGCCGCGAGAGATGAGCCATGCCGGCGGCCGTGGCAGACCACACGCCGCGCGGTGCACGGCCTCTCGGCGCTTCGCCCGCCTTGTGGTCAGGCGAGCTCTGCTCTTGCGATTYTGGGGGCAGGGGGGGGGAAACTATTCTGCTTTAATAGTCATCTCCCCAGCTTTTGCACCGAGCGAGAGCGCGGTTTGCAAGAAAACACAGTAATGCCTCTTCCTCCGCCGGTATTTGGGGAAACTGAGGCGCGCCGCCAGGTGCATCGGCTTGCAGGGCTGACGGTGAAGCTCCCCGCGTCTCTCGGGTGTCAGTCCAGCTCCGCGCTCCCAAAGCCGCCCCGCTTTCCGGCGATCCYTCCCGCTGCGCCGACGCTGCAGCCCGCCGCCGGGGCGTCTTGCATTTCTCGGGGTTCCTCATCGGCGGGGAAGAACGGCGGAGGTTTCTTCCCGTTTTTCAGATGCTCGCAGGGTGACCACAGCCTCTTCTTCCTCCGTCCGCCCGGCGACAGCTTCCCCGAAAGCCAATTTCGGYGACGGGCCTCGCGCTTGCAAATGTTTGCGGCCAAAATCCCACAGCTCTTACGGCCCTTCGGTTAAATTATTCTTTAATTTTAGCTTTGCAGCAGGCTTGTGGTTTTTAGGGGGATGGACGATCCCTCTGAAGGGCCGCGGGTGTCTCTGCAGAGCTCCGYGCCGAAACCTGCCTGGAAACAAAGCCCACTGGAGAAAAAATGAGGATATGGGGGGGGGGGGGGTCCACGCCATGCTGGAGCGATGGGGTCTGCGGAGCAGCTTGGGAGGGGATGAGCGTGCCCGGGAGCAGCCCCGGGGCTCCGCTCCTCTCCTCTCCTCTCCTCTCCTCTCCTCTCCTCTCCTCTCCTCTCCTCTCCTCTCCCTTTCTTTCATTCTTCCATTCTTTTTCCTTTTTCTCTTTCTCCTTCTTTCTCCTTCTTTCTCCTTCTTTCTTTCTCTCTTTTTCTCTTTCTTTTTACTTTCTTCCTTTTTCTTTCTTTTCCTTCTTTCCTTCCTTCCTTTTTCTTTCTTTCTTCTTTCTTTCATTCTTCCATTTTTTCTCTTTCTCCTTCTTTCTCCTCCTTTCTTTCTTTCTTCTTTCTTCTTTCTTTTTCTTTCTTTCTCTCTCTCTCTCTCTTTCTCCTGCCTCCCTTCCCCCATCTCGCACTGGGATCTCCCTGCGTCCCATCCCACCCCTGTGCCCAGTTTCCTCACCCGTCCCTGTCCCCCCTCCCATGGCTCCCCGCGCCCCATCCCGCAGGGTGCTGCCCCCCTCCAGGGTCCCCCATTTCCCCGTGGGCCCCCGGCACGGCACCCCCCCATCGGCATCTCTCTCCCACAGGGAAGGGATGCTCYGCTCCTAGCAGCCCGGGCGTCGTGAGGATGTCGGCCATCCCGGAGGCGCTGGGCCGCCAGCGGAGCAGCTCCTTCCGCAGCCTGGCCGGGACGCTGGAGAGCCCCATGGTGATGCTGCCGCTGGAGGCCGACCGCGAGGAGATGCGCATCCTCAAGGTGTGCTTCTACAGCAACAGCTTCAACATGGGCAAGAACTTCAAGCTGGTGAAGTGCCCCGTGACGACGGAGATCCGGGTAGGTGGCGAAGGGGACGCGCTCGGGTCGGGGCGCGAGGCCCTTTCTGTCCCCGTGGCGGCTGAGCTGGTTTCCCTGCAGACACCTTCTCCCACGGCACCGTATCCCCCAGTGCGCCGTGAGTGAGACTTGCCGGGACCCGGAGGGAAGGGAGGAACYGGGCTGGGATGGGGCGGCGGGAGAAATAGCCACAGTCGTTCCCTGGGGTCTGTGCATGTCCCCATAGGTGCACGCGCACATACGGGCACACGTGAGCGTGCCGATGCGTGCAAGGGCGCGTGCGCCTGGTGTGGCCGTGCTGGGAGCATCCGCGTATCTGAGTGCCCAAGCTCCCTTGCTGCAGCCTTCCCAGATATCCTCAGGTGAATCGGGGTTGCATCAGTGAGGACCCCAGTGCCAGGCAGGTATCCCATGGCTTTAACATTCCAGACTGGTGTCCCATGGATTTAATGTGCCAGGCAGGTATCCCATGGCTATAACGTGCCAGGCCGGTGTCCCATGGATTTAATGTGCCAGGCAGGTATCCCATGGCTTTAACGTTCCAGACTGGTGTCCCATGGATTTAATGTGCCAGGCAGGTATCCCATGGCTTTAACGTTCCAGGCTGGTGTCCCATGGCTTTAACGTGCCAGGCTAGAGAAGCTCTGAAGTCTGGCGGTGAAGCACCACTGCGGAGATGCCTGTTGCCACTCTACCGTGTCTGTGCTGCTCCCCAAAGCCTTGCGCCTCCCACCCCAGGCCTGGCCCCATGCCAGGACCTGCTCAGACCCATCCTCAGGGGCCAGGGGTTGTTTAGCAAGCTTGGAAGCCTGGAGGGCACAGGGTGGTGAAGCAACGCTGAGCTGCTTATCTGCGGGTTGCAAGGTCAGATCTGCCTTGGGTGGCTCTCAAGGCAGATGCTTATCACGGGGCGCCCTGCAGAGCTTGGCAGGCCTCTGACTAACCGGTGTGAACACAAAATCCCTGCATCCTGGAGAGAACAGAGAACACGACATTGTTCCTTTTCCATCCCAGACCTGGGAACTGGGCTTGGGGACTTGCAGGCTGGGATGTGTTCCCTTGGGTAGCGTGGGAGCTGCGTGCCCTGGTGCAGTGGGTGATGTTACGTGCTGTCCGGGGCTGAGTCCTGGGGGCAGCACCTTGCCATAAACTCGTGCGGAGGTGACCGAAACACAGCTCAGCTGGGCTTTGTTGCTCAGCCAGCAGGACGTGCAAGGCACTGCTGGTCCTTCTGTCGCACGGAGGAGCTCATGGCATGACAAAGGCTTCAGAGGGGAGCTCAGCAGCGACTGGAGCAGGCGAGGATGCTCTAGGCTGGGAAAGAGGTGCCGGGGGGCAAGGCAGGGGAGAGAGGCCRTGAAACCAAACTGCTCTGGCTGGTCCCTGCTTCTTCTGTACAAGACCTGAAGCAGGAGGAAGCTGCTCCTYGCTGGGGAGAACAAACTATTGCAGAGGCCAGAAGTTGCTGTGGTGTCCAGGCAAGACGAGACAAGCTCCCGGAAAAGAAATTCACTGAGGGCTCSTGAACACATGAAAATTATGTCCGGCTTTGGAGGTTTCTCAGTCACAAGTAGCTGGAGACTGGGAGATTTGAAGGACAGATCAGATATTCTTTCTCTGTTCTCTTCCCCTCACATCCCCTCCTGGCAATGAAAGCCTGGTGAGGACGCAGGGCTGGTGTGAGCCAGGCTGTGCACTGCTGGCAGTATCTGCTTTGGTGCTTGCTTGTGGGGCAATGCCGTGCATCAGGCGTAGCTCTGCTGGGGTGCAAAGAAGGGAGCAAATGACCCCATCAGGTTTTCATCCTGGACCGAAACACGTCAAGGAGCTTGGGCAAGACACATGAAAGCTGCAGGTTGTTGCATAGTGGGTTGGCCAAGGCCAAGGCATCTTTGGAGGCCCCGTGTGGAGACCCTTGGGGCTRGTGGTTGTGCATGGAGCTGTGGTCTCTCTACAGGGACATTTCTGTTGCAGTCGTATTGTATTTTCTCTTCATTTTTGAGCTCTCTAAATTTATCTGTAGAACTTGAAGACTGTAAAGTTCGTAAGGGGGAAAAAAAAAAAAGGCTTTCAGGGGAAATTCAGCTTGAAAGTGCCCAKGTATTGGAGGGACACACCTGCTTTAGGAATATGTGTACACTGAAAATGCAGGAACTCTGAACTCAGCTCTGCAAAACCGATGCTTCCCTTATCCAAGGATCTCTCGCAAATGAGCTCAAGCAGCAGGAGCTGATCCCTTGCATGAGGAAGGATAAATTTACCTCTGCAGTCGCCCCACTGGTTACGTTACAGGGAAGCCAAGGGGCTGAGTGCCCAGGGAGGACAAGTGCTCCCAGATAGGGTCAGGGGTCTGCAGTAAGGATGAGCAGTCAGAGCTTGGTTTTTACGTGTTCCCATCCTGTCCCRTCCCATCCTGCGGAAGGGACTGCGCTGGGCAAGGGCTGGTCATGGTGTAAATGCAGGCAGGTCCACGGGGACCTGGAGCGCAAAGGGCAGCCGTGAAATGCGCGGTGGGGGATGACGGTGTCGGCCGCGCGGGTCTCACRGCTGCTTTTCCCACCGCCTTCACCAGGAGGTGATCAAGTCCATCCTGGTGAGCGGGCGCATCGGGCCCGACATCAAGCTGGCCGAGTGCTACGGCCTCCGCCTGAAGCACGTCAAGTCGGACGAGATCCACTGGCTGCACCCGGACCTGACGGTGGGCGAAGTGCAGGAGAAGTACGAGTGTCTGCACCTGGAGGCCGAGTGGAGGTAGGCGGGCAGGGACCCCCGCGGTGGCCGTGGCATCTCCGCACCCCCTGTTAGAGGGAAAGCTGCTCCCGTGCCAAGCCGGGGGTGCCAGCAAAGCCGAACGAGGGACTCTCCTGTGTTACCAGGTATGATCTCCAAATCCGATATCTCCCAGAGGATTACGTGGAGCGTTTCAAGGAAGACAGGACCACGCTGCTCTACTTCTACCAGCAGGTCAGAGGCGTTTGCGGTGTCTCCTGGGCCCTCTGACCTCAACCCCAGTAAAACATCACTGCGCCCGCGTGTGCAAGGGCTGCTCTGGCCACCCCGACTCACCTCCAGAGCCACTGCCCCAGCACCAGGAGGGCTTCTCCTCCTCCACAGCCCTGTWAATGTGCGTCCATGAAACCTGGGACCTTGCAGCCCATTTGCCTTTGCACCATCTCACTGAGGCTGCTGAGACCCTGCAGCTCGTCCCTGTGGTCCCATGCGGCAGCTGGATCTGTGGGTCCCCAGCAGTGGCTGCCGGTCCCAAACACGCCAGCTATAGCGATAAATCTCTTCTCCCCGCTCCTGCCCCTGCTGCGGGCGAGCTGGGGGTGCGGGATAGCGTGGGAGCTGCAGGACGTGCAGGCGCCTCCGCAGCCTCCTGATGCCGCGCTCTCGCCTGCAGCTCCGCAGCGAGTACATGCAGAATTACGCCAGCAAGGTGAGCGAAGGCATGGCCTTGCAGCTGGGCTGCCTCGAGCTCAGGTACGTGCCTTCGGAGCATCCCAGCATACGCCTTCGGGAGCCAGAGAGCTTGGGGAGGGCAAGAAAGAGTTTGGATGGATCCTCATGGGGGAGGCGGGAGCTTCCTGCACCGAATGTGTTGGAGCTCTGCCCTCAGGGGATAGGATGCGGCGGGAGGACCCGAGTGCAGGGACAGAGGGACACGTGGCCTGTGGCTGTGCGGCTCTCCAACGTCTCTCCCTTCTCGCAGGAGGTTTTACAAGGACATGCCTCAGAACGCCCTGGATAAGAAGTCCAACTTTGAGTTCCTGGAGTGAGTAGGCACAGCCGGACCCGCTGGGCTGCTGCCCTCGGGGTCCCCCAAAGAGCCCCCCTACCTGCACAGAAACCCCTCGCCCCTAAACCACCCCCCTTCCAGCTGGGACCCTGCAGAGGGGCCTTCAGCACTGACCCTCCTCATCCTCCTGGGGCCCAAGGTGGCCCTGCTGATGTGAAGGGTGCAGCGAGAGCAGGATGGGAGCCCTTCATCCCTGCCCCGGCGGGTGGTGGGCTCGCTCCCTGTGYCCATGCAGGCACGGCAGCTTCTCAATGACGAGCACCCCGTCGCCCCTGAGCTGGGACCCCCTTTGCCTGGTGCATGTGCCCACCATGTGCCACRCGTCACTGCTCTGCGGTCCCCACAGATGTCCCCGTGAGGCCACTAATGTGCACGGGGGGTTCTGCTTTCCAGGAAGGAGGTGGGCCTGGACCTGTTCTTCCCCAGCCAGATGCAGGAGAATCTGAAGGTGAGGGGTTTGTGTCCAGGCGCGCGTGTGCATGGATGTGTGCGTTAATGTGCACGCATAGGTTTGCGCGCACATGTACGAGGTAGGTATGCATGCACGTATGTGGCCGGGGATGTTCATGGGTGTGCATCGTTGCGCATGTGTGGCTTTGCAGACACATGTACCTGCGTATCTGCCACACGTGCACATGTGGAGGTCTGCACGCACATGTGAAGGTGCATCTGCATGCACGCATGTGCACGTGTATGTATGCACGCACATACGGCCATGTGTGTGCATGCGTGTGTATCAGTGTGCACTTGTGGTTTTGCAGACACGTGTCCGTGCCTATCTGCCCGCAGGTGTGAAGGTCTGTCTGCACGCACACATATATATATGTGTGTATATGTATGAATGTGGGAACATCTGCTCACACATGTGAAGCTATATATGCATGCGCACACATGCATAAGTGTGTATGCACGCACACATGTGGCTGTGTGTGTGCATGTGTGGATCTGCACACGTATGTGCATGCTTATCTGCCCACACGTGTGTAGATGTACACACACACGGAGGCAGGCTGGCAGGCACATGCGTGTGTACGTGTACGGGCACGCACGCAGACGTACCTGAACGTGCATGTGTGCAGGTGCATGTTCATAGCTGCAGGTGAGCGTTCCTGTAGGTGTGTGTGTGTGTGCAAGGCTGTGCTTGCTCCTGCTGCGCCCCAGAAGCTGCCCGCYGCCGGGCCGTGCCCGGGGTGACTAGCGGCCGCTGTGCCCACAGCCCAAGCAGTTTCGGAAGATGATCCAGCAGACGTTCCAGCAGTACGCCCTGCTGCGGGAGGAGGAGTGCATCCTCAAATTCCTGCACACCCTCTCCACCTTCGCCAACATCGACCAGGAGAGCTACCGCTGCGAGCTCATAGTGAGTCCCGTGGCCGCGCTCGGGCTGGCTAGCGGCAGCCGGGACCCTGCCCGGGCACCGTTTGGGATGGTGCACACCGGGCTGTCCCCAATCAGGGAAGGGCTCCGCTTTTGGTTATTTAGTGCGTGGGTGCAGCCACACGAGCCCTGGGAAGTCTCTGCAGGAAATGACCAATGCCTGGAAATTATTTGCTGTCACCTCAGGGGAGGCAAAAAAACCCAGATCCCCCGGGAGGGGATTCCTGATCCTGYGAACACCCTGGCATCATGTCCCAGAGGGGAAGTGGCAGCTCGGAGGGGAAATTTAGTGTTTTTCCCCCATTCCCTGYGGTGCGGGGGAGGACCTGGGGGCCTTTTTTGGAGGATGGTGACAACTGCAAGGGGCTGGGGGTACAGGAGGGATTTGGGGTGGTGGAGACCCCCAGGGCTGCTTCCACTTTGACAAGTGCAAGTGGGGCTGGTGCGAGCCGGTGCCTGGGAAGCTGAAGTTTGCTGAACCCCTTTGGGGCAAGGAGGAGGTAAAAGATCAGCGCAGTGGTCTTCCCTCGGGCCGCCTTGTGTTGCACCCTCTGCTGGGCCCCTCTCTGAGCCAGCACCTCTCCAAATCTCTCCTTAAAGGCAAATTTTCCCGGGTGTCCCACACTCATCAGGGCAGGTGGGGAGGGAGCTGGTTGCAGAGGGAGACCCCTAAAATTTGTGCTCTCCTTCTGCCTCCCTCACAGCAAGGATGGAACATCACCGTGGACCTTGTCATTGGGCCCAAGGGCATCCGGCAGATGACGAGCAAAGAGGCCAAGGTACGTGGCGCGCGTGCTGGGTGTCATGGCCTGGAGAAGGAGACCCAGGAGCCCTGCCAGAGGTCCTGAGCATGTTCTGCTCCCTTGAATTTGGAAGGAGCTGGGGTGCTCATGGCGTGTGAGTCRTGTTGTGGGGTGCCAGGGAGCACGGAGGAAGCAGCGGGGAGAGCAAACAGTGGTCRGAGTGAGCCAGGACACGTCTCTGGCTGTGTGTGCGTGTACGCGGGGGTGAGAATATCACCGCTCTCCGAGCGCTGGCAGCATCCYGGGGGAACCCGGGGTGACGGCCTGGTGATGCCCTTCTTCCTGCAGCCCACCTGCTTGGCTGAATTCAAGCACATCAAGTCCATCAAGTGCTCGAGCGTGGAGGAGGGCAGGGCTGTGCTGCAGCTGGGGCTCGCGGGCACCCCCCAGGTGAGGAGGCAGGGCTGCCACGGCACCTGCGTGGGTGCTGCTCTGGGCTGGAGGGTTAAACACAGCTGCAGCGAGTGTGCTGGGCTCTGCTGGGCTGTGGGTGGGATGGTGGTGCCACGGGATGACATGTTTTCCTGTTGAACGAGATCCTGTTGGGTGGAATTAGGTAGGACTTGACAGATGGTCTCATGGGCTCTGGGGTGGGTTGGTGCTGGGCGCATGGGCTGGGGAGTCCTGGTACACTGGGAAGGATGGTTTTGGGGAGACTGAGGCCCGCTGCCAAGTGGGGAGGGAGGTCTTGGAGATGCTCTGAGCTACCCTGAGGTGGAGAGGAGAGGGGAGGGAGCCCGAGCCCTGGCGTCCCCCTGATCCTCGGCTCTGGGTGCAGAGGGCTGGGGTGGCCCTTCTGCATGCCGGGCCACCGGCTTACCTGGGCCCCTGTCCCTGCYGTCTCTCCTAGTACCTGGCCATCAAGACGTCCTCTCTGGCCGAGGCGGAGAACATGGCCGACCTCATAGACGGCTACTGCCGGCTGCAAGGGGACCTGGAAACCTCCCTCATCATTTTCCCCCGGAAAGGTGAGCACGGAGCACCGAAGCCAGCAGGGTCCTCTGGAGAGTCGGGAGCRGGGTCTCGATGGGGAGCTGGGACTGGCCCACGTGCCGGCTGTCCTCCCTGGCAATCCCCAGCAGCCCTCATTTACTGCCCATCCGCTCCCCTGAGCCCCTGTAGCTCTGCAGCACCCACCAGACCCTTCTCCACCTCAGACTTTCACCAGGGCCACGGCATCGCTGACAGCCGTCTTGGGGCTAGATTGTACCAGCTGAGGTCTACCAAACTTGCTGCATGTGTGATCTAACCCAGCTGGTCCCTAGCCAAAGGGTGGTGGCATTTCCAAAGCAGGGGTAGCTGGCTGCTTCCCTGCACACCACCTCTTCCCTAGCTGCTCCCAACACTTCAYGGGGATCTGGCAGGGTGCACAGGGTGACCTGCCTCACGTCTGCCCTGGAGGCAGCACCATGGCTGAGGATGGGTAGGGGGAGGCCCTGAGGTCACCAGGGTCTGTCAGGAACAGCTGGTAATGGCTTTCTGCTGTCCTCTCCGCAGAGAAGGAGAAGAGGATCAGCCTGCCACAGATCCCAACCCAGTAAGTAGCGTGTGACCCTCAGAGCAGGGCTGCGCCCCTGCCCCTGAGTCCTGGTGTCTCTCCCTGCCTTGTTCGATAACCTGAGCTTCCTTCTGCCCCGTAGGCACATAGAGGAGAGAAGGTCCGTGTTATCAGACAGCATAAGCATGGGTGAGTTTTAGGCTCATTTCCTTCCTTCCCATCAGCCTGGGGGTGCCAACAGGGCTGTCCCACAGCCTTTCGGAGAGGGGGACATAGGAGCATGGGGGTTTGGGGATGTGGTGGAGGCAGACGCCCCGGCTCTTTGTACGTGAGCARCACACTCAAAGAGATGCAGCTGAGCATCCTACTGTGAGCGTGAAAGCCAGGCCTGCATCCCGTGCGCCCCATGGGATGCGGTACCCTGCAGGGACACCAAGAGACCCTGACCACCAAGGGCCAGATCCTTTCAGGACACTGCAAGAAACGTGTGTGCCCAGGTAGCTGTCTGGATCACTGCCTGAAACGTCTTTCTTGCCCTAGAATCTGATATTTATGCTGAAATCCCGGATGAGTCCTCAAGACCAAGGTCTGGAGGTAGGTGTCACCCCCGCCAGGTGCCCCATATGGGGCAGTGTGGGGCTGGAGCAGGGCTCCTGGGGCAGGGTCCCACTGAGCTCATATGGAGACGTGTGCCAGCTCCCCTGCTCTCCTGTCGCACACCTCCTGCCACATCCCCCATCCCACCTGTCACATCACCCGTCGCACCACCAAACCCTGCAGGAACTCCCACATCCCCCATTTCACCCCATTTCTTCACCCCCCACCCTCAACCAGGACAGCCCCCTGTCCCTACATGTTCTCCTCTTCCCCATCCTCCAATTTCCCTACCAGGCCCTCTCTTTCCTTCTCTATTTCTCACCCTCTTCCCTGCCCCAGTTTCCCATCCTGGCCTCACCAACACCTCTCCACTCTCCAAAAGCAAGGAGCAAGACTATGCCCACATGGCTCACTTTGTGTCGGCCCTCTTCTCAGAGGGGCTGAAGGAGCAGGAATTGCTCTGCATGCCATGGGGTAGGACCCATGGCTCTGCCTTTGGTGAGAGGTTGATGGAGAGGGATACCCAAGGGTGATGAAAATCTCCTGCTCAGCATGAGCGCTTTGCCCACGGAGTGGGACTGGGGTGCAGGCAGCTTCCTACATGGCTGCTCTCGGAAGAGAGGAGCTGCCAGCACCCACTGGTCCTGCCTTGTCTCCCCATCCATGAAGTCCAGTACTATGGGATCTCCCGGGAGGACGTCACGCTGGGCAGGATCCTTGGSGAAGGCTTCTTCGGAGAGGTGTACGAGGGCATCTACACCAACCYGGTGAGTTTGCTCCCCTCTCCGTTCCCTGCCAACCTCYTCCACTCTCCCCGGCAGTGACGGCYGAGGGAAGTGGGATAAAGCATGATGGGTGCTGGGTGAAAAGGRGAACCTCCCCCTCTTTCTCGTTGCAGAAGGGGGAGCGGATCAACGTGGCTGTGAAGACTTGCAAGAAGGACTGCAGCCCGGAGAACAAGGACAAGTTCCTGAGCGAAGCGGGTATGCTGGGGGTCCTGCTGCCCTTTGGGGTGTCATGGCCAACTCTGAGCTCCTCCGCCATGGGCACAGCTGGCCTCTGCCCAGAACGGGACTTGCACCATGACCTCCCACCATGGACCCTCTCTCCCGCTCTGAGATCCCTGATGCCCAATAGAGGCACAGGGCTAGGGCTGGGGCAGCAGGATCCTGGCCCGGGGAAGAGGTCACTGCTTGCAGGACTCTGCAAAAGGGCTTGGAGGTGAGCAGAGGGTACAGGGGAAAGCTGAGAGGCACGTTGTCCCTCCTGGATCTCTGGCTCCGTCACGCTGGGAGCGCTGATGGGTTGAAACCGAGCAGTGCTGGGAGGGGATGGGAAGGGACGTCATGGGGCTYGTGCCTTCGTACCTTCACTGCTAGCAGCACCTGGGCTGGCAGGGCTGGAGCCAGCCTGAGAAAGGCAGCGCGGGTGGGCGGAATAGGCAGCTGACCCAAAGGGACTGGAGGAGAATTGTTTGCAGGCCAGATCCAGGCTGCAAGGGGCTACAGAGGGGACAGTCTGCCCATTCTCCAAAATATGTGTGTTATGGGATAGCTGACTAACAGGGAGAGAAGGAAAGCTGCTGAAACCTTGCATGAGAGCAGACAGGCACAAATCTGGCTGCAAATCCACAGGAGCTGGAAGTCAGGAGGCTTCTCCAGTCCCAGCCCCATTGCAGACGTACTAGGATATCCCTGGCAATTCCTGCTGCCCTATCATCTGCCTGCCTCGGCTTTATGGCAGACACCTGCCCCTACACCCCCAGAGGAAGGTCTGGGTTCCCGGAGCRGGGCCCCACGTGTCAGGGCTCGGTGTCTGACGGTGGTCTCCCCGCAGTGCTGATGAAGAAGCTGGACCACCCCCATATCGTAAAGCTCATCGGCATCGCGGAAGAGGAGCCGACCTGGATCATTATGGAGCTCTACCCCTACGGAGAGGTGAGCAGGGTGGGGGAGCCACACAGCGAGGCAGTGGGGCTGAGCGGTCCCTCTGCCACCCTTCTTCCCCCCAACTCCACGGCGTTGCGCTGGGCTGCCCAACCTTGCCCCTAAACCCAGCTCTGCTTTGCAGCTGGGGCAATACCTCGAACAGAACAAGCACTTGCTGACTGTGCCTACACTCATCCTGTACGCGCTGCAGATCAGCAAAGCCCTGGCTTACCTGGAGGCCATCAACTGTGTGCACAGGTAACGCAGGCCAAGGGAGGAGGTTTGGCCAGGGCCCTTCGTGACAGCTGAGAAGGATCTGGCACGTGAAGACGGGCATTAGGGAGGGGAGTTCCCATTTGGAATGGCAAATTCCAGCATGCTGGGCTTTATATTGGAGATGGATGGGGCACTGCTTGAAGGAGCGGGGAGAGCAGCCCCCTTTCTCAAGCCCTGGCCCATTGCGATGTGTGGGATGTTGAGGTGCTAACAAAGATGCTTCTGTGCCGTCCTGGTGGGGAGGCAGTTCTCACCTACCCTGCTTTACCTGGAGAGGCGAGTCCCCTCTTGAGAGTCAGGGGAGAAGGAGAAGGTCAGGATGCTGAGAGAGGAAGGGAAAGGTAGAGACCTGGGCTGGGATAGATGGATGGGAAAGCGGGACCATGCCATATGGGCCAGCTGGGTGGGAGAGGTTGGTGGCACCCTTCACTGTGGACTGGGTGGGGGCATTTTGCAGCCAGGCGAGCTGGTTTTCCAGGTGTGAGCTTATCTCCTGTCCTGAGCAAGGCTTGGTCCATCCCTTCTCCAGATGCCTCCTTCTCCCCACTCAAGGGTCTCTCTCCTTGCAGGGATATTGCTGTGAGGAATATCCTGGTGGCCTCGCCGGAGTGTGTGAAGCTGGGTGACTTTGGGCTCTCCAGATACATAGAGGAAGAGGAATATTATAAAGGTAAGGGGTGTGTTATGGGCTTGATGGTCCTGGACGCAAGAGCAGGCATGTGATGGGGCTCAGCACAACTGCAGGAGGGCTGCAGATGGGGAAGTGAGGGGTGGTGGGAAGGGGCCAGGGCTGGCGTAGCAGGAGCAAGTGGCAGAGGCCATGCCGARGTCTTGTTCCCCTGTCCTGCCTGTGTGTGGCTGTGGTGGGCTTGTCTCTCCTCCTGCCATGCTGCCCGCCCAGGGCTGCAGCCTTGCTGTAACCGTGGCCTCTGTCTCTCCCTCCACCAGCATCTGTGACCCGTCTCCCCATCAAGTGGATGTCACCGGAGTCCATCAACTTCCGCCGCTTCACGACAGCCAGCGATGTGTGGATGTTTGGTGCGTGGTGGGATGGGGATGGAGCAGGCTCCCGAGAGCTGTCTACCTCGCAGGGCACTGTCTTAACCTGCAGGGCCAAATTCTGCTCTCGGCTCCCTGGTGTAAATCTGGAGTGGTGATATTRTCCCAGATTTGCTGACACCTTGGAAGGTTTCCAGGACAGAGCTTGGGTCTTCCTGCAGTTCAAGCATCTTTAAGTGCCTCCTCCTCCTCCTCCTCCAGGGAATTCAAGACCTTGGTCTCTGGTCAGGGAGGCTGAGTTAAACTCCACCCTTTGCAAATATCCGTCTCCCTGCCTATCTGCYCCTCCCCATAGCCTCTAGTGCTCATCCGTCAGTCTGTTCATCCCTAATAGTCCTGTGCTCACCAGTAACACAGGAGCTTAGTTCCCTGCAGATCCCTGGAAAAGCAGGTATCTCTTTTCTCTGCATTTTTCACCTGGGGAACAGAAATGCAGAGCAGCCAAGTGACGTGCCTGGAGTCACACAGCAGASCATGGAGCTGTGACCAGGTCTCCAAAAGCCCGGGCGGGTGGTGATTCCCTGGCTAGTCCCCGTAGCATCGGTAGAGCTTGCTCTTCTAACCCAGCGTCGTGTTAGCCACCCCATCAGCGCAAGCCGTGCCTCCTCGCGCTGCCCACCCTGAGCCGCAGTGTCTTGTGCCCCCAGCCGTGTGCATGTGGGAGATCCTGAGCTACGGCAAGCAGCCCTTCTTCTGGCTGGAGAACAAGGACGTGATCGGGGTGCTGGAGAAGGGCGACCGCCTCCCCAAGCCCGACCTCTGCCCGCCTGTCGTCTACACCCTCATGACGCGCTGCTGGGATTACGACCCCAGTGAAAGACCCAAGTTCAAGGAGCTGGTCTGCAGCTTGAGGTGAGCAGRGTGGCGGTGATGGGGTGCCTGATGAGAGACAGTGAGGTGGGATGGTTTGATGGCGGGGTGGACAGATGGGCAAGGGAAAAACTGAACCTGTCCAAGAGGTGAGGTCTTGAGTTTTCTGGCAAACCCCAAACTCAAAAGACTGTTTATGACCCTCTCCCCAACTTGTGGTGGCGGTGGTGTTTGGATTGCAATGGAGAAGGTTTGCTTCTCACGGGCAAGCGGGTATTAACTCTTTTCTGCTCATAGTTTGAAAAGCCATTTTGAAAAGCTATCCRTTTTTAATTCCGAAATGGCAGAAAAATTGACTGCACAAAGCTTTTCTCAGTTTTGTAGTGGCTTTCGTGTCTCACTACATTCCCCGTAGGTTCCTTCAGAAGCTTTGGCCAATTCACTCTTTAATCCAGCATTTTTGAGCCATTTCCTTTCCCAGGAATCAGGTGGGAAGGAGCCGAATGGGGCCCTGAGCCTGCTGGCGCTGCACAAACTGTGCCGKTGGCTGGGGAGCCCAGGAATCTGGACAGGCTCCACAAACCTCCAAGGGAGACCTCATGCCCCAGCCCGCTCTGCTTTTTAGGGCCAGCGTGGCAGCGTGACACAGCAGTGCTGCTGGGGTGTCCTGACCCTGTTTGCAAGGGGGGAAATATCTCAGCCGTGCAAACAGCAGGGACCAGCTGCTGCGATGCCTTGGTGTGGCCAGCCAGGACTGAGAGATGTCTTCTCCCAGTCCTTTCCCTTCGCTCTTCCCGTCCCTCCTTGCTCCCTCATGTTTTCCACTGCACATCTAGTTTATGAATCGCCCAGCCCTCCCCAGCACCCGAGACGCATCCCTGCCGGATGGGGCTGTGCTAACGCCCCCTCCTGGGGGTTTCTCCCTTCACCTCCCCGTGCAGCGACATTTACCTGATGGAGAAAGAGCTCGCCAAGGAGCAGGAGAGGAATAATCGCCATCGGCCTCCCAAAATCATGGAGCCACCGTCGTTCCAGGAGCCGCCGCCAAAGGTGAGGAGAGGGCAGAGCCCGGCGTGGCCAGTGTGGTTGGGGACACCAGGTGCCAGCCCCTCTCTGGGGACGCTCGAGGGTGCTATCGCCAGCTCCGTAGAGCTGTGGTTTCACTTCCCCYCTCACCCCGAGGATGTGTGCAATACCCTGACTCCGGGCAGGCAGCCCGGCTGGCCCTTGCTGCAGGAGAAGATGAGCMTCCCTGAGCTAAGCTAGCCGGGAAAGACATTTTATTCACCTGCATTTCTCCCTCTTCCTCTCCTCCCACAGCCCAGCAGGCCCAAATATAAACCACCACCACAGAACAACCTCCTGGCTCCYAAGCTGCAGTTCCAGGTAAGGCTCCATAGCCGGGAATGAGCCGGTGGGGACCTGAGCAAGRGGACTGACACCAGAAAGCAGCACCTGGGGCTCGACCTGTGCTCCAGCCCTTGGGTCGCTTGCCATCGTGGCCTTTGGTTCTGAGACACGTGGCTGCCAAGCCGCTCCGCGCCACCGCCGCTGCGCCGTCGAGTGCTTCCCTTTGCCTTGCAAGCAGGACGCAGCTCCACTTCGGATTCAGCCCTGCTCTAACCACGCAGCTTGCRCCCCGTGTTTTGTTCGTGCCTTGGAGCTCAGAGAGAGGCTTTCACCCCGGGGAAGGGTGGTGGAGCGGGTTGCTGTGCGGCACRGGCCAGTTTGCCCATGCAACTGCGAAGAGAGGAGGTGTTCGCTGCTCTCTGGCATTACTGGGGGCTCGATTTGGTGGCCCTTTCCGTGGGAGCACAGGGAAGGTCACTGCTCAGTCTTAGGAGCTCTTGTGGGAGCTGAGGGGCAGAATTCGGACGTTTAAATTTTTGCCTAATGTCTCATAGGACTCTGAAGTGTAGAGCATGGTCCCTGAGCGCTCGCAGTGCTCCTATTGCTCTGGATCAGGTCTCACGTCATCCTGACCACTCTGCTGGTCCAGGTGCTAGAGCACACGTTTGGCTGGGGGCCTGGGGTCTCCRTCCCAGGCTTTGGCGAGTCCTTTCCCCTCGTGCTGTCTCAGCTCCCCCTTCTCTGAAGAGGGCTGTGCTGGGTGGCAGGGGTGCAAGGTGCAATAGGGCAGACACCTATGGCACCCTTCGGTGTCACCGCCAGGATGCCACCGCCTTGGCAGGACAGTGTCTGTCCCAGCCCCAGAATGCCATGGCAAAGCCTGCAAGAGCAGCTGCTATTTTGGGCACTCCTTTGGGGATGGGCAGGGGTTTGGGAAGGGGAGTGAGAGGAGGCAGCCCCCGGTCTCAAGCCTGTGGTCAGGGCACCAGGGGGAACCTCTTGGCCAGGAGACAGAGGAAGAGCCAAGCCCCCGTCCCTGAGCCATGGATGGACATCGGAGTGGAGGGAGATCCATCTCCTCCAYGCCCTGGTGTGAAAGCCCCTCTCCCAAACGCTCTCTGCTCACTCTTCTGTCTGTCCATCCATCCGTGCTAACCTCCCACGGCTTGGTTTTTGTGCCCCGCGCCGTCCCGCTCCCCGTGCCCCTGCCCTCCCGCAGGTGCCCGAGGGTCTGTGTGCCAGCTCGCCCACGCTCACCAGCCCCGTCGAGTACCAGTCGCCAGCCAGCTCCTTGCACACCCCGCCGCTCAACCGCCACAACGTCTTCAAGCGCCACAGCATGAGGGTAAGAGAAGGTCTCCCCGGCCTCGCTGCACCCGGAGGACGTCCCTGCCCCGAACCGYGGCCTGCCTCGTCCCTGGCCCAGCGGGGATGCTGCATGCGGGAGAGGAGGGGGCTCAGCGGGAGGGTGAGGGATGCACCGCGCTCTGCTTCGTGCTGCTGCCGCGTCTGCTGCTTCAAGCTAAAAGCCGTTCCTGACTCGCCTACGGGAGGGCCAAACCCTGCCAACGTCCTGCCCTTGAGGGCTGCTTGCTGGCTGCTCAGGCTGAAGGGATGGTGCCTGCTCGCGAAGGCCCCCGGGCTGTCTCCAGCCCCCACCGATGCGTGGTGGCACGTGTGTCCGGGTGAAGGCATGCCCGCAGATGAGCAGGCGTGGTGCATGGCTTGCATGCGCAGAGCGGGGCGCTGGCACCCGAGCCCCACTGTCACCGCTGCCTCCCCCTGCCAGGAGGAAGATTTCCTCCGGCCCAGCAGCAGGGAGGAGGCGCAGAAGCTCTGGGAGATGGAACGGCTCAAGATGCGGCAGGTCCTGGACAAGCAGCAGAAGCAAATGGTGGAGGATTACCAGTGGCTGAGGCAGGAGGAGAAGTCGCTGGTGAGCGGCGTGGGGCTGGCATCGGGGTTTCTGTGGGCCACTTCCAGCTATTGCACCCTCATGAAGGCAGTGGGATAAGCCCCAGATTTAGCCCCCAAGGTGCGATGCAAAACGTCCCTGCTTATAACAGGGCCTTCGGTGAATTTTTCCTGTGCTTTTACAGCATGTGTTTTTCATTTACTGCAGTCATTTAGGTCATTTTTCACGGCTGGAAAACCCATTTTTCTCTGAGAAGAACAGCTTCTGGAGTAACCAAAATGCTTGCACCTCTTTATTTTCCACACTCTGTTAAAAATTTCACAGAGATGCTATGGGAAATGATTATTTTGAAACTTGGGGAATTTTTAAATACTTGCAATCTCATTTTAATGAGCTTTTGTAACACTTCTTAAATAAGGAATTGAGATAGCTAATGGGTGACTAATGCATCAGCTTTTAGTGAGACAGGCTTGGAAGGGAGGGAAAAAAAAAGTCTTTTATTAGATCAACTGACATAGCTGGAAAGAAAAAGCCCAACTTTCACCACCTCCCAGGTCTGGGGGATGAAGCTAGCTTTAAGGTGATGAGCAGCTGGAGGCAATTGCTTGAATTAAGCTTAATTATCATGAGCAGCAGYTGAAGGTGGCTGGTGGCCCTGGAGCAGGAGAGCAGATGGGGATTGATGGGCTGGGATGGAGCTGGGGAGCTTTTTCCTTATGGAGCAGTGACAGACTGTAAAGCCTGAACCTCTGCCGCATCCCTGGACCCAGCAGAGCTAAGAAAATGGGTTCCCACAATATATTTTCCATCCCAGAGACTGGTCCTGACAGATCAGTGGTGGTTTTTCCTGGCCCCYGACAGGCAGTGCAAGAGGGGGCTGGTGCTTCTTTTCCTCTTCCGAAGGGGGGTAATTGAGGAAGTTGTGCCGGGGAGGGGGAGCAGGGCAGGGAGCAGCTCCGTGCGGGTCAGCCCCCGCGTTTCCCTCTGGTTTCCGTGCCTTCCTGTCGCTGCGGATGCACAGCGACGCCTGTTGCAGCCTGGCAACCAAAATCCACGTGAAACGGAGGGGAGGGGGAAGCCAAAATCACCGCCTAGCAGTGTGGAAACCGGCTAGGAAAAGGGATTTGCTCAAAGCAGCCCTGCGCAAGGCCCGCTGCCGTTTCTCCCACTGGGAGAGCGTTTCCCGGGAAGCCTGGAGGCACCTCCCCAGCCCTGCTCACCTCCCTCTAAAACCAGGATGGAGCCCAGACTCCGGTGGGATCCCCCGCGAGCCCTGTACCACCAACGGCCCCGTGGCTTCCCCTTGATTTTGGTGCCTCTCACAAGGCTCTTTCCCCTTTGCAGGACCCGACGGTGTTCATGAACAACAACATTCCTCCGGTGAGTGGTGCCAAGCCTGGAGAAACAGAGCCGTGGGGTATTTGTGGTGGTGGTGGGTGCACGAGGGTCCTTCTGCTGGGGACATCTGGAGATGTTGGCTTGCTTTGGTACGGACGGGCGATAGATAATTACAGGTTTCAGTGGCGCTGCGCAGTCCTCGTTGTCCCTTCTTCTCCTTGCCCTAGGATACACTAGGGTGGAAACTGCGTTCAGCTGTGCGGAGAAGTGCAGACACCTGGGCTGAGCCTGTTGGGATCATCCCTCAGCCCAGGGTTGCTTGTGTCTGAGCTCCCCAGCATGCGCCCTTCAGTATTTCATTGGGAAAAAGTTTGTGCCTCTTATCTGCTGCTGTATTTCTTTCCTCTGCAGCTGCTCCCGGAGAAGGAGACGGATTACAGTGAGTGCCTACTGCTGCCCCTCCCGTCCGCTGCTGCGTGGGGAGCGCAGGGCTACCTACAGCCCGATCCGGGCAGCTCCCGCCGCGCTCTGCACGCGGCACGGCCCTGGCACCAGCGATGGGGCCGGGCCGCAGCACCCGCTGCAAGCGGGGTCCCCCGTGCTGAGCTGCTACCTGCCCGGGGGCTGCGTCCCTCGTGGCTACGATATCCTCTGCATCYGTAATCCCGTGGATTGTAGGAAGTAGCTCTGTGTGCCCTGGGCATCCYGGGGCAGAGGGAGGCTGTGGCATTGCCCTGCCCGGCCTGGATTTGGGGGTATGAGGGGATCTGATCCAGGTGCAGGGAGCCCTGCGGGTCACCTGCTCCGTGTGGGAGCTGAGCCCAGGGCACGGCCCCTTTTCCCTGCCTGTTGGGGGCTGGATGGGAGGCAGCACGCAGAGGGGCTGGTCTCTCCTGGGAAATGCCCACGTTGCCCCGTGATGGGCCCAGTTTCAGGGTGTCTGGCTGCAGTGGGGGAATGCTGCTGCGGGGTGGCGCGGCGCGTGGCGCAGCTCCCGAGGGGGGGTCTTCAGCACGCTCGTGTGTCCTGAGGACCCGCCAGAGTGACCCTCCTTCCTTTCCCTTACTGACGGCATAGCGGAGTTCACGGGACCACCCCAGAAGCCTCCGAGACTTGGGGCACAGGTAAGGCCTCCCCAGACCGTGACACCACAGTCCCAGTCCTTCTGGATGCCCCGGAGTGTGCAGAGACTGTCCGGGGCTGCCCACGGCTGCCGGTCTTTCCCTCCGGCTGTCTGATCCCATTATATCCCCATTCCCTGGCAGTCCATCCACCCGGCCCCCACCGCCAACCTGGACCGCACGGATGACATGGTGTACAGCAACGTCATGGACCTGGTGCGGTCTGTGCTGCAGCTCAAGAACGAGATCAGCCTCCTGCCCCCGGAGGGGTACATCCTCGTGGTGAAGGTAGACAGGGAGGGGAGAGGGCAACACCAGGGCTTCCTCGGGGGAACAGGAGAGGGAGTCACAGACACGTCTGCTGAGTGGCTCCCACCGAGCATCCTTCTCTGGAAGGTCTTACACATACAGAAGGGAGCATTTTCCAGCAATCCCRGCTCCTCCATTGGGTCCTTGAGTCAATGATGGGAGTGTTTCCRGCATGCTCTGCTTCTCCATGGGTCCTTGAGTCAATGGGGGAAGGTGTTTCCCATCGTGTCGCCTCCCCAACGGGATCCTTCAGGCAATGGTGGAAGCATTTCCCAGGGTGCCCCATTCCCCAATGGGGCTGCTGAGCCTGCAGCATGGACTGCTCCCGTGCACCGCTTCCCACCGTGCCGTGCCGGGAGAACCTGGGAGCACACCTATGCCCGGAGCCATCCTAACCCTGCTGCCCTCCTTGCAGAACGTGGGSCTGTCCCTCCGCAAGCTGATCGGCAGCGTCGACGAGATCCTGCCGGTGCTGCCCGCGGCCTCGCGCACCGAGGTAGGGCCCGTGCCGTGCCCTGCGGGGCCACGGAGGCGGGAGAGTGGGGAGAGTTTCCCAGCCTTGGAGCAGGGATGGGTCTGGCATGGGTTAGGGTGCTAGCGGAGATGGTACCTCCGCGTTTAACCCCTGCGTGTCACGGACAGATCGAGGGGACCCAGAAGCTGCTGAACAAGGACTTGGCCGACCTCATCAACAAGATGCGCTTGGCCCAGCAGAACGCCGTCACCTCGCTGAGCGAGGAGTGCAAGCGGCAGATGCTCACGGCCTCCCACACGCTGGCYGTGGACGCCAAGAACCTCCTCGACGCTGTGGACCAAGCCAAGGTCCAGGCCAACCTGGTGAAGCTCTGCTTGGAGTGAGAGGAGGGGCAGAGAGAGGGAAGGAGAAGGGATGGGGAAGGAGAGAGCGCACGCTCCCGTCAGCAGAGACGGGAGGAGAGTGTTGCAGAAGACCTGGCTTTTGTGTATCTCTCGTGGCCTCACCATCCTGCCCTTCCTGTCCCCCCCATCCTCCTGCAGCCGCTCGTGTCTTTAATATCGCCTTGTCGGTCTTCCGAAGAAGGGAGGTATCTGGCGACTTGTCCCTTGAAAGGGCTGGGGTGGCCCTGGTCCTCCTCGAGGGAGGGCAGAGATCCCTCTGGCTTCGCGGGCGCCCTTCTCCCCRGCTGTGGGGGGGGGATCCACGCGTCCGTTCCCCGGCCCCTCCGAGGCCGGCCGTGGGCGGCGTGTCGTGCTGGCGGCCTGGACCCTGCTCCTTGCTCTTTTCACTTGGGGAGCCGTCGGGAACGGCGGCCGGGGGAGCTGGCTTCCCGGGAGCCCTGCGCGGCCGCCGGCTGCTCCTGCAGGACGGTGTGCGGCTCCCCGGAGTTGTTCGGAGCGGCTGCCGGTGACCTGCGGAGGGACTGTTTGCATTTCCTTGTACATTGTATAGAAGAGATTATTTAATGACAGTGCGTGGATCCACGCGCCTCGCTGGGAGCGGTTCTCGCGCCCTTCCCTGGAGCGCGGGAGGGACGGGACCCTGCCGACCGCAGCCTTCGGTCACACAAACCGCCCGTGAGAACGGTATATCTCTCCGAGCTGCTCCGTGTAAGCGACAACAGCAAAGAAATCTCTGTTCGGTTTGTGCTCGAGTTGGAAATTGTACGGTTCGGGCTTTTCCCCAGCATCTTCCCACAACGCTGTTTACTCTGGCTGAGATAAAACCATGCACAAAGTCCAGCGGTGCCTTTCCTTTCCTGGTCCTGTTGTGCCACAGGGGTACATCTCCAGGCCCCCATCTCCTTCTTAAAAACCCGGGAAGGACCATGCTGCTCAGACCACCGAGCTGCCTGGCCTAGGGCCCTGCTTCCCACGGTGAAACGGTCTGTCTGCATTCAGCAGCCCTTAGCAAACTTCTCAGCTGTGACCCCTTGGGCCAAGGCCAACCTCTAGCATCCCCGACACCCCGCGGCGAGGCTTTCCCTCGCTTCCCGACCCCTTGYGCCACCTCCTCTGGGTCTGTCCCCTCCAGCCGCCTTAGGTGCATGTGGCACAGAGGTGCTGGGTCTGCTGGGGCCCCATTTCACCCCAATTGACCCCGTAATCCCTATGTTCTCCCCCTGTTCCTCCTCCAGGGCTCACTACTGAAAATACCGGGGGGGGGGGGTGGGCGCTGGCCTAATCCAGGAATAAGCAGCCCTTTGCAGCCCATACCAAATCCGAAGTTATCCTTGCTGGAGGACTCTTCGCACACGTGCCCACCCAGGTCTGTACAGCCTCGAGGCCTGTGTGTACTGCGTCAGAGAGGAGCGTACATATATCCACGCACTTCTGCGCAAACACACATCCAGCCAGCCAGGCCTGGGCGCTTGCTCCCTCATGCATCCCTTTTCTCAGCCCCGTGTGCACGATCTTCTGAGCCAGCCTGCATGCGCTGAAGGATGCATGAAAGGCTGTAGCACCCTTGGGATGATAAGAGCTCTCAGCATCACCATTTATTCCAGCCCAGTTTACTCCTGGGTGCTTTTTCCTGAAACCCCCAGGCTGCATCCAGCGCTGCGATTCCTGGTTCGGTCTACTGGAGCAGAAAACACAGCAGCAGMAACCTGGTGTCTCTCGGGGTGCTGAAGAAGAGACTAGATCCTTTGCAAGGCTTGGTCTTCCAGGGAACCTTGAAGCTAGAAATTTAAAGCTGGACTGTAGTTGTCAGAGCGAGGCAGTGCTGGATCTACAGCCTGAGGCGGGCAGGGGGTGGAGGAAAGCAGCCTGGTGATCTTTGCTGTGGGCCAGAGAAGGCCACTTGCCCGGGCTTTACCAAGCCACCCACCTTTCCGATTCAATGAGCAGATGCCTTTGCCCGTTCCTGACAGCTATTCCTCCACTGTGTGGCCCATCGGATGCCTGATCTGGCTCTGTGCATGGCCACGCTCGGTCCCGAGCATGCCGTAGTCAAGGTGCATCCCGCAGAGGCTGTGATGTCCCAGGTGCACATCTTCTCGCCCAGCACTTTGGAGCCACAACCAGACACAGCTCGGGGGGTTAAGGTAGGACTTGCAGCAGCGCGAGGAAGCAGCATCTCCCCTAGACACCTCCGGCCGGTGCTCGGGCTCAGAGGGGCTGCAGTGCGCCTTCCTCGGAGCACTGCGTTCCCCRCCAGGCTGGCACGGCCGGGCTGGAGCGCATCCAGCCGGAGGCAGCGACAGCCCTGGTCAGCCGCTGACGTGCACGGCCGTCCCCCCCCCACCAGCATCCCAATGGGGCCAGGTCACCCCCCCACGACAGAGTTCTTGCTTCACCCCCCCTGCAGCCAGCTCCAACTGCATCTCCCACCGTGGTCCCAGCTGCACCCCGAGCGCGCGGATGCCGCTGCCAGGGAAAGGCATGCTCTGGCTGGACGGGACTGCGGCGTGCGCTCGAGGGCAGACGCCAAACTCATCGGAGTGTCCTTGCTGCTGGAGGGAGCCGGTGCCCATGCACAACGTCCACTGTGGCAGGAGGACATGCGTGTCACCCCCCCGACCCCATCGCGGCCCCTGCCCGGCTGCGCCCCTAGATCATCCCTGCCAGGTAGGGCGGGAGGAAGAGCCCCACGGTCCCCAGCAAGCAGACGATGATGAACATCCAGAGGAAGATGCGGTCTATCACCATGGCCACGTACTTCCAGTCCTCCTTCACCTGCCGAGCAGAGAGGGGCCATGAGTGTGGCTGTATCTGGCTGTGGGGAGAGGACACTGCCTGCACTTGCGAGGATGCTCTCGGGCCAAGGAGACGACCTGGCTCTCCTCTGTCCTGCCACTTGCCTTGGCTGCCCGCAGCAGGATGGGGAAATACCTGTGCTGAGTCTTGGGGAAACCCTTGGAGCACCAGGGCTGGGGAGGAACCTCTCTGGAGAGGCTGGGCAGAAGCCTGGGGCAATGCAAACCCCACTGAAGGTCTCCTGAAACCACCTGGCTGAAAATAGGCATGCAGACCACTGAGCTGGGTCTAGGCAGGCTGGTCTGGTCTATCCCTGGTCTCTGAGGGCAGGATAGGTGTGGGCTGGCTGGGGCCTTCAAACATCTCTGAGCCGAGCCTGGGCAAAGCAGTGCTCCACTGCAAAGCGATGGAGCATCCCACCAGCCATCCTATCGTGTCCCCATGGCAGACAAGCACCAGCAGCTGCCCTCTGGCAGCACCGGGGTGGGGACCCTCTGGCCACCCCCAGCCCATAGGGGTACCCACTCACCGAGAAGTCAGCGTCTTCTGCTCGCAGATGGTCAGCGATGTACTGCACCCCTTCCAAGGCCTTCAGGATGCTGGGGGACAGCAGCAGCCCCTGGTCCGAACCCGCATCGTCACCCTTGGAGGGCACCCTCGGGCCCCCCGATGCCTTCCTGAATTGGCGTCCACAAACGTAGCGGCACTGGGTGCCCTGGCTGTGGGAGCTCGCCTGGGGCACGCGGCTGGGGTACGTCTTCTCCTCCTCCTCTTCCTCCTCCTCCTCCTCCTCCTCCTCCTCTTCCTCCCACTTGTCATCCACGTCGGTTTCCAGCCAGCACCGGGAGCTGCTGAGCCTTGTCCCCGGCAGGTCGTACTGCCCCGCGGCCCCATCGCTGGGAGGCAGCACAGGAGGCCGCTTCATGAAGAGCCACCGAGGGATGAAGTCCAGGAAGAAGCTGCGCACCCAGCGGGGCATCTTGTGGGTGCTGGGGGAGCGGTGGTGGACGTTGAGGACGAAGACGGTGATGATGATGGAGAGCGTGACGAAGATCATGGTGAAGAGGAGGTACTCTCCGATCAGAGGAATGACCAGGGAGGTGGAAGGGATGATTTCCGTGATGAGCAGCAGGAACACGGTGAGGGACAGCAGGACAGAGATGCAGAGCGTGATCTTCTCTCCACAGTCGGAGGGCAGGTAGAAGACCAGCACGGTCAAGCAGGAGATAAGCAGGCAGGGTATGATGAGATTGATGGTGTAGAACAGTGGGAGGCGGCGGATGATGAAGCAGAAGGTGATGTCAGGGTAGATCTCAGTGCAGCAGTCATATTTCTTGGAGTTGTAGGTGCCGATGGCGTTGATGATGGCCCACTCGCCGCTCTCCCAGTAGTCCTTGAGGTCCACGTGGTGCTCCATGTTCTCCAGGTCGATCTTAGCCTTGTCGTAGGTCCAGGAGCCAAATTTCATCTTACAGTTCTGCTGGTCAAAGGGGAAGAAGGTGACGTCGATGCTGCAGGAGCTCTTGTAGATGGCGGGCGGCACCCACTTCACCTTCCCGTTGGAGAAGAGGTGGGCCTTCGTCATGTGGGTCACGGCAAACTCCCCATCGGCGCTGCATGGGGCAGAGACACGTGAAGATCAGAGGAGGCAGGAAGGCACAGAACCTGCTAAGGTGGGCGAAGCCAGCACAGAGAGCCCTGGCCATGCCTCGCTCTGTGGGGTGAAGCGATGCCCTAGAGTTTCCCCTGGGAAATAGGGGCAGGAGTTCCCCGCCTGGCTGAGCACTCAGGAAAATCAGCTCTCRGTGCTGATATTAGCCTTGATTTGACGCTGTGGCCCTATCGTGCATCCTTGCATAATGCCATGTCCCCCCCCCCCTCCAGGCATCATCTAGAATATGGAGACAGGCAGGAGTGTGAGCACCAACCGTACCCTTGCTGACCCAGACTGGTTTGCACCCGTGCCAAAAGGGGTGGGATRGGGAGCAAGGGATCTGAGGGGCTGGAAGGGGATGGGGAAGGCTGGCCCCACGGCCGCCCCTTCTCGGCAGCACCACTCACTTGTTGTAGAGCACGATGTCGGGGATCCAGATCATCTCGGAGGGCACGCGGATGGAAGTGACGTTATCAAAGTCTGCTGGGTTCCAGCGCAGCTTGTAGTCACTCCACTCCTGGAGGGACACGAGGAGGGAGGGAAGGGCATCAGGCTGCCACGGGGTCTGGCGAGGACCAGCACAACCCTCCTCCTCCTCTTCAGAGTTCCTCTGCCCCAAATGCCCTCCCAGACATGCTCCTGCCCCGGCCCTGCAGAGGGAATCAGCTCCTACCTGCTTCAGCCAGACGTTTGTGGTCATCATTTGGTTCTTCTCATCCTGCGGTGGGAAAGAGAGAGCGCATGAGAGGAGAAGGATGGAGAGAGCCTGAGGGCTTGTCCCATCACCTCATTAGCCCCCAAAGAGTTGCTTTCACCCAGCCAGTTCGTGCAGCTGAGCTGCTCCTCCTCTGCCCTCCACCTCCATCCACCTCTGGGGTTCAGCTGCTGGAAGACACTGGTACCGGTATGAGTTGAAGGACAGACTGTATTTCCCTGGGAATATCTGCTCACTAGATGGCAGCAAGAAATAGCATATTGTGGCGCAGGGCTCTGAGTTGCGCCATGGGCGTGGTGAAGCATGGCTGAACGGACAAATGCACAGTGCCATGGATTATGGAAGGATATATGGGAGGAAAGAGCGAGGGGATGGATGGATGGATGGACAGGCACAGGGATAGCCCCAGGGGTAGGTGGTTGGGTGGGTGGGTAAAGATGGAACAGGGGTGGAGAGCTGTGCGGTTTTTCTTTGATGCTCTCGCAGCCATCGGGGGCAAGGAAARATTTGGGATGCTCCAGGAGGGTCCCCATGAAACCACCATTGCCCCCTGCACCCCGATGCCTCCCGAGGTGTCTGCCCGGTGCCAGTCCCCAGGGCTGCCTGTGCCCCTGCAGGGGGTAGGTGCCCTCTGAGGCGGATTTAGCCTGGGCCAGGGCAGGTGGAAGGAGCTGAGCCCGGGGAAGGACCCCTTGGAGGGAAGGTACCCAGCCCAGCGGGAGGCAGGATGGACAGCTAGGCACCGCTGGAGGTGGCAGGGTGGATGCTGCTGCCTGAAGGCAACCTTGAAGGAATGTCCCCAAGACTGGCAGGCGGAGGGGCAGAAGCCCAGGTGGAAGCTGCCCTGAAGCATCTCCTTCCGAGCGAACCCCTGCGGGAGAGCCGGGCAGGCCAGAGCACATGTCAGCTGCTGCAGTACAGGCTTCTGCCTCGTGGGGGAATGACTCATGACCTGAACTCACCAAGCAGCTTCATCCGTGGGCCTGGCCGGGCATCCGGTGCCATCTGAGAAGCCCTCAGGCATCTTCAGATATCTGCACAGGGCTCGCAGATGCACCGCAGGACCTAGGAGACACCGGTGCCCTCCGAGTGCAGCGGCAAACGGGGCTCTCTGGGGCATCTCAGGTGGCTCCGGACACCCCTGTGTGCCTTTCTGCCGGCTGCGAGGGATGCCCAGGCACCCGGCTTGGGCAGGCACCGACGCTGTGTACAACTGCAGGCAGCGAACAAGACTTGCCTGATGTCTCCTGAACCCCGTCCCTGGGTTTTCCTTCCTGTGACCCTAAAAGCCCTCATCCTGGACTTGGACACCTAAAAGCACTCAAAGATGCCATGTTCTCAAGAAGGTGGGAGAAGGGACATCCTTCCTGACCCCCAAAGCAGGAGCCCTGGATGGGACACGAGAGCTGCTGCAGYGGCAGGGGGCTGGTGGGGGGGACCCAGCGCCCAGCCGGATACGCACCACGTCGATCAGCTGTGCGATGGACAGCCCGAACTTGACGATGACGACGTCGGAGGTGTTGGGCACCGGCCGTGACCACCGGTTGTAGCCAGCGAAGAGGTACTTGAAGAGGCGCTCCTCGGCGTGGCTGTGGGTCTGCTCCTGCGTGCAGGTGGCTGCGGAGAGACGGGGACGGATCGGGGCTAGGGCTGGGGGCAGAGCTCACCCCGCATCCCTGCCACAACCCTGAGGTTAAAACGGGGGGGGGGGGCACGGCTCCACCGGAGTGGGTGGGAAACAGGAACAGCACAAGACCCGGGAAACCCCAGAGCAGATCCCACTGGAAGCGTCACCCTCCGTTTTCCGGGGCAGCCCAACCCAAGTGCAGTGTTTCAATGCAGGGCAAGGACTCAGGACGCCTGGGTCCCTCTGCCCCTCTTTGCCTCGGGCTCAGGGTGACTTTGGACAAGCCCCTCTCCTCTTCACCGTGGCATGCGGGGACGTTAAACCCCACCGCGTGGTGGGCAGAGAGAAATTAGCCCCTGCAAGGCTGCTTGCCCCAGTGCTACTGCTGGAGAGCTGAGGACTGTGCAAGGCTAACCCTGGCACGAACCTCGGTGAGGAAATCCCAGTTTAAGATGCCTGAAGACCCTTCCACAGCCCCTCTGCCTGCTGCTACTGGTGCTAACTGGTTCAGTTTCACAAGCCGGAGGCCCATAGTTGACCCAGTCCTTGAGACCACTGCAGTCCTCCTAGAGCCCGTCTCCCAGCTGGGCTGGATGCCAAATGGGGAAGGAGTGAAGTGCTCTTTGCTCTGGGTAGAAAGAGCTGGCATTGGTCTACAGCGCTGCCAGCTCGCCCACGTGTCTGCGTGGCACTGCTCGGGTGTCCTTGCTCGCTGCCAAGCTCCATAAATTTCTCCCGGCGAAGAAGCACTTTGCACGGTGAAGGGCGGCCAAAGAGAAATTGCCAGAGTGGCTCTGCCCTGAGACCGGATGGGTGTAGGACCCCGTAGCCAGAACGTGCCCTGCACCAGAGCGGAAGAAGCAAGATGCCCAGCTCCTGGGAGTCCTTGTATTGATGGGAGGTGGAAGAAAAATCCTGCTAACTTGCATAGGATGGAGCTGGGGTCCCAGACCTGTGTCCATTAGGGTGTCTTTGCAGTGCTGTTTACCCAGAGCCCCGTTTTGGAGCAGAGCCCCGTCACGACCCTCATCTTGACCCCATGCCAGAAGGTGCATGGTGGAAGGTACCACACCAGTGTGGTGGCCAGGACGGGGAGACTGCACGGGGGGAAACCAGGAGAGAACGGGTTTTCCGTGTGCATGCACTGCAGCCTCCTCAGCTTCCCCTCCTCTCCCCCTAGATTTGCCCCCGGGGCTGCAATAGCCGCATGGAAACCCACGGGAAGGTAGGGCTCAGGGAAGGAAATTTGGATACCGCAGGAAATGCGGGAGCAACCCTTACCAGCCTGGAAGGTGATGAAGCACCACGCGACGAGGGACGGAAGCGCCCAGGAGCACCGCTCCATGCTGCCTGGGACCGATGGCTTTGTACCTCACGCCGTTACCCGGAGTCGGTCTTCCCCATGCCCCAATTCCCTGGAGCGGCTCCTTCCACTGGAACGGGGGTCTGGAGTGAGCAGCCAGCAGCACCGAGGGAGGAGAGGAGGCCGGCGGCGAACGGCAGCACGGGCAACTCTCCAATGGGGCGTCCAGCGTTTCCCTGCCCACTAATGAGCCCTGGGGCCGGATGAGCCGTGGACGGAGCTGGACGTGTGCTAGGAGAGCCCAGTCCCCGCAGAGCCTTAACACATGCACACCCAGGGCTGGGGCTGGCGCTCAGGGCCAGTCCGCACCCAAAATTTCATTGCTGATCCTGCAAAGAGAGAAGCGAGCGACACCGTGAGACGCCAAGTCAGACGGACCATGCAGCGGACCATGCAGAGGGACCGTGGAGGAGCACAAAGCCGGAGAAGGGCAGGACCGTGCGACCTCCCCAGTATTGGGCTTGTGGCCCCAGGGTCTCGTCTTCGCTGCTGACACGAGGCTGGGGTGCAGGGAAGGTGCAGGGAAGGTGCAGGGAGCTGCAATTTCTTTCACGGCCTCTCACACCTGCCGGGTCTATCAAGCCAAGCTGAAAAATTACGGTGAGCAAAACAGCTCCCTTGGGCAATGTCAGAGGTGCAAACTGCAACTTTCTGCAGGTTCCTGCAGCGATAACTGGAACGGCTTTGGAGAGGGGGAAAAGATCCCACTGGAGCCCCCTCCTCCCGATACCCATCCTGCGGCCGTCCCCGGCGAGAGCCGCTTCCAGCTGCCAGCAGGATTTCTATTCGACCTCGGCTGCTGCCTGGTGGCCTGGATCATTGCAATGCCGTGATCAAGGGAAAATATCCCATTTCTCAAACGCAACTCAGGGAGGCAGGGTGCTAATTTGGGGAGCTCCTGTCCCGGATGGGCAGCCAGCCCTCGGTGAGATAGAGTGATGGAGATGCCTCCGTTTTTGCTGGATCTCAGCTCGACGTGGGATAAGCGTTAAAAGGCAGAGCCTCCATCCCCGGTGGCAATAATACCTTAACGGTCCCAAAGCCAGGAAAGAAAGGAGAAAAGGTGCCTTTTACAGCATGCAGGCTCTGCAGGGACGTTAGAGGAATCTCACGCTATGCTTTAATGCA
>NW_020448875.1:176885-179280 GCF_003343035.1 Apteryx rowi | reverse complement strand
TCTCTCTCCCCACGGGAAAGCCCTGGGGGTGGGTTTAGGGGCAGTGCAGATCCCTGCGGAGCCGTTCCCCAGCTCGACTGGGTGCGGACAGCGAGCGGCAGAGTCCGTTCTGCCCCTGGGCGATTTCCTAGCGGAGACGGAGCCCAGATGCCAGAAAACAACTAGTTTTGAACGTCCTTCTGCCCTCCTCGCCCAGAAACAATGTCGTCCCCCCGGGAGCGAGCGTCGGGAAGCGTCTCCCGGCTGCAGCGCGCTGGGCTGGCGTCTCCCTCCAGCCCTGCTCCGGGGCTGCCCGTGGGGCTGCGGCTGCGAGAAGACCTTGCGCTGTCCCCTCTCGGGAAGGGTGTCCCAAACCATCCCCCTGAAAGCACCTCTTCATCACCTGGGTGCTGCAAAGGGACCAGAGGGGCACAGAGGATGGACTGATGTCCCCCCCCCCCGTGGGTGACACCCGAGCTGCTGGATCTCGCTTGCTTTGAGCCTCGGGGAAAGCAGAGAGATCTTAGACCCATGTATTTTGGGGAAGGCCAAGTGGTTACCAGTATTGCTCACTTCTGCGAAGAGGGATCATCCTTTCACCATCCACCCATCCATCCATCCACCCATGGAAGTGCTCGATTCCCTTTCTCAGTGAATAGGGAAATAACTTGCTCTGCAGAGGCTCYGAGAGCTCTTGCTCGTGCATACAAGGCGCCTGCCCCAAACCTGCCCTGAGAGCCCAGGAACCGTCCCCGCACACCGTGCAATGACCCGGACGGGCTGCTGCTTTCATCCCTGAAACCAAGGTGGTTCCTGGAAAGCTCCCAGCCCCGGGCAAAGGGGAGGCACCGATTTTTGTAATCAAGGAGCCGCTTCGGCTTAAATTCATAACCGGCATGGTAAAAGCAAGAAACCCTCATCAGCTCCTCGTTAGCTTTTGCTCAGTTTTCAACTTGCGGCTGGGCTGATGAACACGCAGATGGTGAAAGGGGTGGGAAGCAAAAGGAGACACGACGGCYGCTGCACCGAGCTGAGGAGACGATTACGGCTGTGCCTCCCCTCGCCGAGATATCTAAGGGTACAGGGGAGTGCAAAAGTGATGCTGGGAGGGCTGCTTCTGCCTGCTCCCTCTTTGGTCTCAATTATACGGTGCCATACGGAAGAAAGTTGGGGATTTCATGCTTGAGACCGCTTCGGAGACACCCCACAAAGCACCCACGTCCTTGCAGAGCGCTGCGCACGGGTGGGAGCCGGACGGCTTTCCTGGAGGGATGCAGCAAGCCCCCGGGCGGCTGCTAGCGGCTCGAGGACGGACCCCGCGAGCAGAGGATGCTTACGGAGGCGGGAGCTTGGCTAAGCCGTCCGGAGCCAACGCTCAAGCAGAGCGGCAGCAGCGATAGATAACTCGCAGAGAGCAGCAGAGATTGCGGCGCCGATAGGTCTGTTTGCTCCTCTGCCTGGTTTTAAAAGGCTGGGAGGTTTTTGTTTTTTTTTTTTTTTTCCAGGCAGGAACTTTGTGCCTAGCTGGAAAACTTTCCCTGCCTCTGCATKCCCATCAGTCCGAAATCCAGGGGCGCAGCACTTCTCCCCTCCCCACCCTGCGAAGACCAGGGGGAGCCCCCTTACCTGCCATGGGGAGAGCGAGGAAGGGTCCTGGGGGGGGGGGATCCGAGCTCCTTTCCGCCGCGCCGTGCCGGCCGAGGCGTGGGGATGCCGCACCAGGACCGCTCCGGCGAGGACTGGGCTCCGGCGAAGGCTGCCGCGACTCTTCCTCGAGCTGGTGACGACAGGGGCTGGGGGAGGAGGAAGGGCCATGGCGAGAGCGGGGAGGTCCGGGRGGGGGGAGGAMGGCTGCGCTGCAATCAGCCTGGKCGCCTTCGCAGAGCCGCTTCCCCGGGTTGGGAAGCGCTGGATTTGCCAGCATTTCCCCAGCCTCTTGCAAGGGAACGGGCAAGGGGATGTCCTTCTCCTTGTGCAAGGACGGGGCGTCGCATGGGGCTGGGATCCCTGTGCCGCTGCTGCTGCTGGGGAACCTGCTGGACCTGGGTTTGCTCCRGGCTGGTGGGGTTTGGTGCCGACCTGCCCGTGGCAGGGTAGCGCTGGGGAGCGTGGATGTCCCTGCGGCACTGGCTCTGCCCGCACAGGGAATGGGGGCTGCGAGGTCTCGTCACCCCCCCAGGCTTGGGAGTTGCCCGGCACCTCCCAGAGCAGCGTCTGCCTAAGCCCATGTTTGCACCCGGAAAACACTGCCAAGGGGATGGTTGCAAGAYGGGGAAGGAAAAGTCAGGGCAATATCTTGCATCCCCCTCCCAGAGATCCTTTTCCCCTGCAGCCTGTGCACACGCAGCCGAGCACTAAGTCATCCCCCTCCTCGCTGAGGGGTTTGTGGGGTGCAAATGCAGGATGGGGACCAGCA
>NW_020448875.1:151276-176765 GCF_003343035.1 Apteryx rowi | reverse complement strand
GGGACCAGGATGGGGTCTGCAGGGTGCAAATGTGGGATGGGGACCAGCATGGGACCGGGATGGGATCTGCAGGGTGCAAATGTGGGATGGGGACCAGCATGGGACCAGGATGGGGTCTGCAGGGTGCAAATGTGGCTTGGGGACCAGCATGGGACCGAGATGGGGTCTGCAGGGTGCAAATGTGGGATGGGGACCAGGATGGGACCGAGATGGGGTCTGCAGGGTGCAAATGTGGGATGGGGACCAGCATGGGACCAGGATCACAGAATCATAGAAGAGGTTGGCAGGGACCTCTGGAGATCTTCTAGTCCAACCCCCCAATCAAGCAGGGTCAGCTAGAGCACGTTGCACAGGATTGCATCCTGATGGCTTTTGAGTGTCTCCAAGGATGGAGRCTCCACAGCCTCTCTGGGCAATTTTTTCCGGTGCTCCGTTACTCTCACAGTAAAGAAGTTTTTCCTCATGTTCAGACAGAACTTCCTCTGTTTCAGTTYGTGCCCGTTGCCTGTCGTCYTGTCACTGGACACCACTGAAAAGAGTCTGGGATAGGGTCTGCAGGGTGGAAATGTGGGGTGGGGACTGGCATGGGACTGGGATGGGGTCCATGGGGTGGAAACCTGGGATGGGGACTGGCATGGAACTGGGATGGGGTCTATGTGGTGGAGACGTGGGATGAGGACTGACACGGGATGAGGATGGGGTCTGCAGGGTGCAAACACAGGTTGGGCACCAGCATGGGACAGGGATGGGACCRCCACGGGACCGGGACAGGGCTACTTTGAGAGGGAGGATGGTCCTCTGACTGCAGGAGGATGGGCAACGCCGATCTCCCCGCTGCTCACCAACCTCCTGGGTGAAGACTCAGCCCTCTCCCCAGAGCCGTCGCTCTCCTTCCTGCCTGCTAGGAAATTTAATGCGCARCCTCTGCATCCCTTCCTGCAAATGAAGCCCAGGGCTGCAATTTCAAGCCCTGGGGGACCTGGAGAATTGTTTGCTTCCTTCCTTTTGGGAGACAAACGAGGAGGCAGACTGCAGCGTGGAGGGGGCCTGAATTCGCCGCTCTCCCCCCCCGCCGTGGCGCTGCCTGACGCCGGACCCCATCCCGAGTTTCTCTGCGCGGCCCTGGCTGAAGTCAGGGTGGTGGTGGCCCAGACGTCCTTGCGTCCTCGGGGTGCTCGGTACGAGAAACGCGCGAGCAGAAGAGACCGCGGAGCCAGCGCCCCGGCATCCAGCGCCTCCCTGCTCCGTCGGGAGCTGGTGGCGAAGGCGGACGGGTTTGGTGGCTGAAGATGCTTGATGGGATCACCTGGAGCTGGCACGACGGGGAGGGAGGACGAAGGAGCGAGGTCTATTGGAGGGSCTGGAGTCAGCTGGGAAAAGCCGGCGGTGCCTGGGTGCTGCAAGATCCTGCCTGGGACCCTGCGCTCCCAGCTGGGAATATTGACCTGGATCGGCCGGTGCGTAAAGCGAGACCAGGGGAATTAGGGAGAAAGATGTGTCCGGTAAGACTGCGGCGAATTAATTAGGGAAAAAAAAGCCAACTCTGTTGATTTGCTGGAGAGGGAAAAACGGCGCTGGCTCCTGGCAGGGGATGCGAGGGAGCCGGAGCCGGGGCCAGACGGCGGCTGGCGCGAGCGCTCGCTGCGGCAGGACCAGCTGGCTCCAAGCCTGGAGAGACCCCACGGACGGGGCAGGCTGGGATCCCACACCGGGTCTGTCCGGGGTCCTGGGGCCGGGGGAGCGATCCAAACGCTGCCGGAGCCACCGGAGCAGCTATTTCGGAGGCGGAGGGGCAGATCGCGCTGCAGACAGCAGACGAGCGTGTGGTTTCCCCTTTTCCCCCTTGACAGCGGAGCACGGAGCTAACGCAGACGCAGGGATAACAGATGCTCCCCGACGCCTGGTACAGCGCAACGCGTCTTTATTATGCCGGCTGCAGCTCCGTAAAAAGTGCTGGCGAAGCCCAAGGGTATTTCCCTCTTTTGCCCGGCCTTGGGGTGGAGGCTCTTGCACCGCAGACGTACGGGGGCACGTGTGTCCCCCTCCCCRAGCCCTCCAGCCTCCTGCCAGCAGGGTTTTTCTGCTTCCAGCTGTTTTCCAGCGGCCGGTGCTACCTATAGGCTAGGAGAGCCCTAATTTCCAGCCTTGACTTATATCTGGCCAGTCCTCCTGCAGCGTGTGATCCAATGCTTTCCTGCAACTTCTCCTGCCGCATGCATTTATCCGCAGCGATCCCACCCCCCCCCGTCGCGGTCTCTGCTCTCGGACCGAGGTGCCGGCCGCTAGCGACCGAGGAGCAAAAAGGCTTTCCAAACCAGTGAGCCGGGATAACGCGCGCCGAGCGCCGCGTCCGGGCTAAAGGATTAACCGGGGCTGGAGGCAGGCTCGACCCTCGCTCAGCCCTCGGGCCGTGACGTCGGGTTGCTCACCGTCGAGGCAGAGCCGAGTCCCAAAACGCCTGGATCCGGCTCGCTGGGGTTGGTTTTTAGCAAGCTCCCGGACAGCGGGGAGCCCCAGGAGCCCGGGCGAGGGCTGGCGGCATTCAGGCCAGGCAAGCGACGTGACGTCGTCACCTTGGACGTCGGCGTGCGGGTCCAGCTAGTTGCAAACGGCTATCGGAAAAGGGAGCCTGTGTGGGAAAAGCACTACGGAGAGGAGCGAAGGGGGGGGGAGGAGGAGGTCTGCGGCAAGAGGTTGCACGCTGGGTCCGTCTAGTTCCTCGCACGGAAGAACCGGAGCAGAATTGCACGCAGCCCGCCAAGACCCGCGAGGCAGAAAACACCCAGCGCCGAGCAGGGATGGACTCAGCGGCGCCGGGAGCCTTTGCCGCAGGGCTGGGGCCTCGGCTYGCTCCCCGGAGCGGTTACGCCAAAAAACCGCGGTGCGGATAAGGGGGAAAGCGGGAGAACGCTTCTCGCTGCCCGGCGGTTCGGAGGGGAGACGGCGAATGCCAAGGCGCTCCGGTGCCACTCGACCCGGTCGGGTGCCTTTGCGCTCATCCGCCCCCAGCCCCGAGCTCCGGCAGGAAAAACGCGGTGAAACGCTTGGCGCTAGACCCTGCCGGATCGGGTCGCGCCGCGGGAAGCGGAGCAGCCTGGCGGAGGATCGGGGCAGCGCGTCTCCGAGGGCGGCGCGGAGCGGGCTGCCGCCCTTCGCCGGGGACGCCCGGCTCCTCCAGCGTGAGCATCGCTGAGGCCGTTTTGCAAAATCCCTATCGGTGGGATCAGCCCCCGGCTCGCGGTGCTAGCGAGCATCCCTAGGAGAGGATCCGCGGAAACGGGCCGGGGCTGGCGCAGAACGGGGTCCTACCAGCACGCGCAAGCGAGGCGGAGCGCGGCAGAGCCTGGCGCGGCGGCGTCCGTTCTCCTAGGGCTCCCCGGCGCCGTTCGCAGCCCAGGCGGCCGAGCGCCGCAGGCGCCGGCTCAGCTCGGCTTGGAGGTGGCGGGAAGCGGCGTCGAGCTGCTCGGCGAGGCGCCCGGTGAGCTGCAGCACGTGCGCCAGCACCCGCACGCCCTCGCGCAGCCTGCCGGGGCGAGAGAGCCGGGGCTCGGCGTCAGCGAGCGGGCGGCGGGCTCCTTGCAGAAATCCTGGCGGGATCGCCCGCCTCGCAGAGCGGGGCGAACCCCTTCGTCACCGTCACGTCGCGGCTCGGCCGCGCTAATTCTTTTTAATCGCTAACGAACGGCAAGCCCTTTCCCTTCCGCTGTTCCCTCATCGTGCCCTGCTTACGAGCGGGATCGTGCCCCAGGAGAACTTCTGGCCGGCCCCTTTGCAGCYGTTCTCGTAATCTTAAATTAAGGCTTGTGCCTCTTCTGCTTTGCCCCGCTTGGGTTAAAAGCAGGGATAAASACAGGGAGATACAAGGACTAGGAAAGGAGAGAGAAGTGGGACGTGCTGCAAGGGCTCGGGGACCGCTGATGGCACCCTTGGGTGCTCTGAACGAGCCCCGGTTTGGGTGTCTGCAGCCCAGGGCTGATCCCACCCGCGGAGTTCAGGGTCCTTCATCCTCCCGAGCGCTTTCGCTCCAGGGAGCAAGAGGAGCATTTTCCACCCCGTGTCCCCGGCTCGTCCCCCCCCACCACCACTGCCAGCTCCAGTGGCAGCTCGGACACTTACTTCTGCCTCTTCTCTTCCACCTGTGGGTGATCGGCTTCGGCCACGTGCGCCTCCAGCTCCCTGCGGACGTTGTCCAGGCTCTCCTGAAACTCCAGGTTAGCCCCRTGGATGGCAGGCAATGCCTCGGTGACGATATCCCGGTAGCGGGCTGGGCCGTCCTCCAGCTTGGCCGCGGTCTCCACCTCCTTCAAGCTGGCCCTGGTGTCCTGCAGGAGGTTCTTGAGAYGGTCCAGCTCGTCCCGGGTGGCGGCAGACGGAGGCGGCCCGCGGGGGCTGCAAGGGCTGGGCGCGTAGAAGGTGAGGCCGCAGCGCCCGGCGCCTCCGCGGGGGTCCCCCGGTTCGGCGAGGTAGCGTCCGGCCTCGTCCATCCGGATCGCCGAGGCCGCGCCGACGTCGCCCTCTCGCAGCGCCCCACGGGCTGCGGGCACCAGCGCCCACAGCCCCACGACGAAGCACCACGCGGCGCCCTGGGGCACCATGGTGTCCTGCGGGGAGACGAGGAGCTTCAGCGCCCTGCCGCGGCCGATTGGGCCAAGCGTTTTCGGGATGTTCTGCCCAGCGCCAGCGATAAACCTGCCTCTGCGTTTCCCCATCCCAGCGGAGCTGGTGCATCGCGGGTGCGGGAGAGCACCGGGAAGGCGAGAAAAGGAGAGGAAAATGCTCGTTGCAAAGAGCTCTGCYGGGAGACACGCGCCCCATCGGCATCCTCGCCGGCCCCGCGGCCAAGCGGAGAGCCAGGCACGGCCCTTGGAGACCCTATGGGTCCCCACYGGGCTCGGGCGTCCCCCACCGATGGCACCGATGCACCTAGGCTGGATTTGTCCTCCCGGCGGGGTGAAGCTGTGTTACCCGGGATAGACAGGCAGAGCTTGGTTCTGGGTCTCACGGGGATTAAACTAAAGCAGGTTTGAGGAAAAAAAAAAACCTAACTCTTTGGCATTGCCCAGAAAGATATATTTTTTTTAATGCCAGGACCTACTTCTCTTCAAAACGACCCCACTCCAGAATCCATTGAATTTAAACGAGGCAGATGTGTCTTTCCGTGCGGTTGGTGTGCTTTTCTGCCTCCTCGGTGGCCCGGGCAAAGGCCGGAAGGTGAGACGCAAAGCCAGGGCCCGGAAACGGGCAGCGATTTCATTATTTTTTTAACTGCGATGCTTTCAAGCTGCTCCTTAATCCTGCAAAAAATAGGACTCCGGGGGTTTTTGCCCAGCCAAAGTGAGTCCTCGGCGGAGGAAGCCCCTAGGGAAGCGCGTGTCCCCCGGGACGTGCGCGTATCACAATGGACACCGGGTCCCGCTTCGGGTTCCTCCGTCGGCCTYGGGTCGCCCCCGCGCGCTCCGCAGGGACGCGGGCTGCGGAAGGACCGGCAGAGCCCCGAGCGCCGCCCGCGTTTTCGGCCTCGGGTTCGGAGGCGCCGTGCCCGGCTCTCCCCGAAACGTGGCTCATCGCCCCGGGGCAGCGGGGACGCCGAAGCGGGATGGGGCCCCTTGCGCATCGCCCGGCACCCGGCGAGGGGGAAACTGAGGCACGGAGGCGGCGCGGCGAGGGCTGGGAGGGTTTGGGGGAGGCCGATGCTGCCRCTGGGTGCCCCCCCTTGCATCCGGCGCCCCCCCCAGCTGCTCCTCGGCTCCCAGGCTGTGGAAAACCGGGAGATGCCAGGCCGGCGGGGACGCAGACAATCGGGCTCTTTCAAAAACCGCCACTCCGAATAGTTGGCGCCGACGCAGCGGCGCGGGTGCCAGATCCCGGCGGCGAGGCCGGGCGCGGGGGCGAGAGGGCTTCGCTGCATCCCAACCGGCAGCCCGCTCCGCCTGGGAGAGAAACATCGCTTCCCGGCTCYGCGCGGAGCCTGGGGACACGTCCCCAGCCGGGGGGGGGAAGGAGAAAAGGGGGCGAATGCAAATCCCACCRCCGGGCTGAGGCTCCGCTCTCATGTTTCCCCCCCTAATCGCTGGCAGCTGTTCCGGGATGGAGCTGGAATAACCGTGCGGAAACCAGCGCAAGCGACTGGTGGGAGGCGAGGAAAGAGCCAAGGCAACGGGAGTCCTTGGGTGCAACGARCTCCTCGGTTCTCAGGCGAGGCTCGGAGCCCTGCCTCCACGCCGGCCGGTCCTCGCTGCCCTGCGAGGCTTTGGCGGGCGAGCTAAACCGGAGGGCAAATTGCAAATCCCGCCCGGCTTAGCCTCCGGGAGCGCCGGCGCTTCGGAGGTGCCTGGCGGGGACGAAAGGGAGACGCCGCGAAACCGGCTGCCTCTCGGCCGCCGAGGTCGGTCTGCTCGGTAGCTGTTTTTTCGCCGACGGCAGGGCTGCAGCGGACGAGCCCGAAGCCGGCGGCGAGGAGGGAACGTGCCTTGGAGGGACGCCCCGACACCAGCTGCCGGCTTGGCGCGGCGGTCCCCGGGCGATAAGAGCGGATGTTCCTGGGAATCCATCCACGGAAAGGGCTGGAGATGCTTCCCCAGCGGGGACCGGGTTGTCTTTGGTGCTGTTCCAGCCGGTTTCAGCTCAGAGGCAGCTAAAAGCAAGAGGTTTAGCCCAGTCCTGCTATGAGTTGGCCCGGTCTCAGTAAGGCGTAACTTTGCTGGCATTTCGCTGGCACCGGGGCTCCAAACCAGTGCTGGAAATAGGCTGGGCTGCGTCTGCTCCTCTTTCCTGCTCCACATTGAGTGGTTTTGGCTTCGTTTGCTCCCAAGGAAATAGCGACGGGAGCGCCAGGCCAGCAAAGCGCTTCCTTTCCCCTGTTCCCCCCCACCAGACCCAATATCCCCCCCATCCTTGGCTCTCCTCCGGGCTCCCCGGAGTCTCCGCTGGATGGGGCAGCCTCCCCCCCCTTGCAAGCTGCTTTCCGATGGCTGCATCCCCCTCCCAAACCTGCTTTCCTGGAGGAAGGGGATGAGTGCCCTGACCCTCCTGGTTCCCGCAGCGATGCGCTCTGCGGCGGCGGGATGGCAAATCCCACTTTGCAAGCGGGGAAACTGAGGCACGGGGCAGGACTTGCCTCGCGCCGCCCAGAAACGCGCTCTGCAGCGAAACTGCTCCCTCTTTCTCTGCGCATCCCCGTTCCTGCCCTCCCTTTTGCTCCGGTGGGAGACCCCCCCMCACACACAGCAAGGCAACGGGACCTGCTCATGGAGGGCATGGGATGTGCCGAGCCTGCCAAGGGCCCACCGGTCCCTCCCGCCCCTGTGAAGGTCCTCGCTTACCGTGGCGAAGCGCTCGGCGACCCGCTCCGCGGTGGGAATGCAGCCTTATCCCTGCAGGAAGCGGCGGCAGCCGTCCCAGGCGGCGAGGCAGGGCCGTCCCTCCCTGCACACACACACACACCACACACACGCACACACGCATGCCGGGCACGCATCCCAGGCATGCCGCTCGCTCGGCTGTGCCGAGCTCCAGCTCAAAGCCGCCGGCGCCATCCGGAGCCAGGAGCYGCTGCCCCAGGGCTGTGTTTTTAGGGCGGAAAGAGCAGGTTTCAGGCCGGCTGGGCTGCATAAATCACGCCTGGGGGGTAACACGGCTCTGCTAAGGGGCTGCGGGATGTTTTCCCTTTTCCATCCTCAAATTGACTGTCTTCCGGAGATGGAGGCTGCGGCAGGTCGCTGCACCCATCGCTGGGTGCCCCCGTCCTCTGCACACCTGCAGCACCCGTGAGCACGGCAGCGGCTAAGTGAATCAAGAGGTGTTGTTGCCCTCTGTCTCCCATCGTTAACGAAGCTGTCGCTAACGATCTGCTCCCCTCCAGAGCCTTCAGCCCCTTTGGGCTGCTTCAACGCTGCTCGACGGAGCAACAGCTTTCTCAAAGCCAGTGAATTTCATAAAAAGCACCAGCTCAGCCGCCTCCAAGACCCCCGAGAATCCACCCAGGAGAGGGCCGCAGGCAGGAGAGAGCCGCGATGAAGGCAGGCCTGGACGGGTCTCCTGGGAGCCAGGGACGAAATTCATTTTTATTATAAAAATAGCCAGCGAGGAGGAAGAATTGTTAGCTGGCCCCTCGTTAGTGGAGGAATGAAGCATGCAGATTCGATTAGCGGTGCTGCTACGTCCTGGGGTGCCACAGGAGCCCGGAGGGCACAGGAGGAGGTCAGGGGCTCACCAGAATTAGCAGAAAATGGGATTACGGGGAAAAAAATGCCAACCTGCAGCCAGTGTGGGCAGGGAGCTGGAGGAGAGGCTGGGCGGCGGGGGTGGAGATGCGGGGGGTCCCACAACGCCCACGTGTGGGGTCCGCAGGTCCCACACCCCGTGGGGCCGGGGCGGGAGGTGCTGGTGGGACCCAGGCGTCCGGGGGAGGTGTCCCCTGCGAAGGGCAGCGGAGGGGAACGGCTCTAGGACCCAGGGCGGCGTCATCCGCGCAGGGGCGTGGCCTCGCCCTGGGGGGCGTGTCCCGACGCCCCTGGGGGCGGGGCCTGCGGCGCGGCGGAGGGGCCGTGGCGGCGGCGGCTTTCTGGGGTCACCGGTTTGAGCCCCGGTGTCGGTGTCGGTGTCGGTGCGGGCGGCCATGGCGCGGCGGGCCGTGTTGTTCGACTTGGGCGGCGTGCTCTTCGGGCCCGGCCTGCAGCACTTCCTGGGCTCCTGCGAGCGGGATTCCGCCCTGCCCAGGTACTGCCCGGCCCGGCCTGGCCCGGGCTGCGCGGCGCGGCCCGGTCCGATCCGGCCCGGCGCAGCGGCAGCGTCACCCACCCGCCCGCGCGGCTGTTGGCCGCAGCCCCGCTGGAGGCCCGTGGGGACGAGGCGGCAATGCTGTGTGTGCGGCGCCCGCCCGTGCCCCGCGGCAGGGCTGGGTCGGGGAAGGGGGCAGAGACCCCGGGGGGGCGCAGGGAGCCCAGTTTGGGGACGGGGCTGCCGGCTCGGGGGCCCCGCCTGGGGCTGGGGGGCAGGCTGGGGGTCCCTGACCTGAGGCTGGGGTGCAGGTTAGGGGAGCCCAGGCCTGGGTCTGGATTTGGGGCGAAGAATTGGGGGATCCAGGCCTGGATTTGGGGTGCAGTTTTGGGGGGGTCCAGGCCTGGATGTGAGTTAAAGATTTAGGGGGTCCAGGCCTGGATCTGGGGTACAGATTTGGGGGTCCAGGATTTGGGGTGAAGAATTGGGGGATCCAGGCCTGGATTTGGGGTGCAGTTTTGGGGGGTCCAGGCCTGGATGAGAGGTGAAGATTTGGGGGGTCCGGGCCTGGATTTGGGGTGTAGGTTGAGGGGATCCAGGCCTAGATTTGGGGTACAGATTTGGGGGGTCCAGGCCAATATCCATCACGTAGGCTGGGGGTCCATGGCAGGGGTTTGGGGCACAGCCTGGGGGTCCCCCGTCCCCTCCGAGGGGCCCCRCTGGCCCCTTTCCAGGTGTTGTCCTAAGGTGTCCCCGTCCCCCTGGGACACGGGGGGGGGTGACACAGGGGGGACCCTCCTCACTCCCCCACGTTCGGTCCCTTCCCCTAAACATCCAGGCTTCCAAAAGCGCCCGCAATGCTGACGGACACAACTCGGTGCACGTTCTGGCCCGGGCTCGGCTGCGGCGATCGCCTTCGACACCGCCGCAATCCTCCGGCACCGCTCCGGGGACCGGCCTCCCCTCTCCGGTTTTGCCGGTCTTCGGCAAACGCTCCGGTTTTTGGACCCGGCCCAGCAGGCTGCAATCGGCTGCTCAAACTGGTTCTCGCCCAACCCTGTCGGTTTTGGGCTTTGCAGAGAGGGGGCTGGGCAGGGATTAAAAAAAAAACAAAAAAAAACCTGCTGGAGCACGTGGAGTGGACGGAGCAATAAATTTTTAGATTATAAGGCAATAAAACACTTCTTGCTTCATGTTATAAAAAAGGTGGCAACAATTGCTGGAGCACATAAAGCCGCTATTTTTAAATGACTCGCGCTTCTGTCGGCTTGGTGGAGTGCTTTGTCCTAAAGCCAGCGACTATAATCTTGTTTTATTGCTGCCTGAGAAAGCCTTCTGTGGCCCTGTGATAGGGTGAATTATTTTTCCTTAGCTAGAGCCTACAAAATACCTTGCTCTTCGCATTATTTTTTTTTCCCCTGGCAAATCTCGCTGTTCGCGTGTTTGAGAGGCTTCTGCAGAGCAAAGTAATTGAGCTGCCATAGGAAATAAATGGACAGAGCTGAGATAAATATCTCCTGCTTCTTTAATGAAGTGGTGATGCGCTGAAGTCTTAAAAGGAAGCAGGGAGCAGGGTTGACTTATGCTGCTGGTGGGACATCCAGCCCTGATGCACGAAGCTGGAAAGGAAAGGTGGTGCTCCAACTAATACGTTGTTAAATATCCATTTAAATAACAGCATTTTAAGGGCTGACTCATAGGTGTGGGGCCGCACACCCATGCCTACATCCAGGAGGTGCAAGGAGATGCTCCCTCCTTGCTCACGGGCTCCGTCACCTCCAGAAGGTGGGCGAGATCCACCTCCAGAAGGTGGGCACCAAAGCGCGGGCAGGAGTTGTGCTTGTGGTTAAAGCATTTCAGAGTTGCGGTGCGACTGTTTACAGCTGCCGCTGCGGGTTTCCAAATGGAAAATTCCTAATAAAAAGCAAAAGGAGCAAAGCGGTGTTGACAGGGAAAAAACTAGGTAAGGTTCCCACTTCAAGGATGTCCCGAGCTGTTGGCCACCTCCAGCGTGTTTTGTGCCCTTGGGCTGCCTGGTCTGGTCCAGCCGTGGCCGTGCGCTTGCGCCTCCAGCTCCCCGCAGCATCCGACGCCTCCTTCCTCCCCATCCCATCCCATCCCATCCCATCCCATCCCATCCCGTCCCATCCCATCCCATCCTGCGGCAGCCCCAGGACCAACCTCTCTTTCCCCCCCCCCTGCTTTCTAGGAACTTCTTGCAAAAGGTGATGTTCGACGGCGGCAGCGACAGTCCGTACGCCAAGGCGGTGAGGGGGCAGATCAGCTTGTCCCAGGTGAGCAGGCGGCTCGGGGAGAGACCCGGCGAGCGTCGCCCGCCTCTCGGATGGGGCGCGGGCAGCTCCGACTCAGCCCCTCGGGAAGCAGCCGGGTGCCTGGGACGTGCTCCGGGCGCCTCGTTATTTCTAGGGTCGCTTCGAATGACTGTCCGCGTCTTTCCAAGCTCTTCTCGGAGRTGGAAGAGGGCTGCAGGAAGCACGCCGCCGCCTCGGGGGTCCCGCTGCCGAAGACGTTCTCCGTCGCCCGGGCCTTTGAGAGCATGGCAGCCAAAGGGAGGATCAACACGCCCCTCCTGCGGGCCGCCGGGGCGCTCCGGAGGAGCGGTGGGTGCCCGGCGTCGTTTGGGGAAAGGGATGCTGAACGGCGGCTGCTCCCCTCCTGAGTGCAGCCGGTGCCACCACGGGGTCCCACCTTGGTCCACGCCGGTGGTTCCCAATAGTTCCCATTCCGAGGCCGAAGTTTATGCTCTTCCGCCTTGTGATGTTGTGAAGTTTCCCACGCGTAGGCTGAAAATGCTCCGGTGGCTGGGGATGGAGGGACAGCTTGCTCGAGCTGGCCCCTCGCGCTGCCTTCCCGCGGCTCGCCTGGTCCCGGGATGGAGACGGCGGCCACCACTGAGCCCCGCGCTCGGAGCGCTCCCGTGGGACCGGGGCCCTGGTGCGCTGCTGATTCCCGCGGCGCTCGCTTTCCGGAGCGCCAGCTGACGCCGTTCCGAACGRTGACATTTTGGGGCTCGCTGCTTCGGCGGTGCTTTCCATCTTCAAAGCACTTTCCTGATGTTGCTTCGCAGCGTCCGACTAATTACATATTCTGAGCGCTGGTACCAGATAAATCAGGCATGTTGTCACCGAGCCAGCAATTAGCAGAACGTTGTAGCTATTCGCCACGCTCCAAATCCCGCGGGAGAGCGTCGACTAACAGATAACGCAGCTGCAGAGGAAGGGAGGCCAGTTCATTAGCTCAGGCTCAGTCCGGGGCTCCTCGATGTGCCCGAGCTCTGCATCACGTCCTGCCCRCGCTGGGAAGGTTGAGCCTTGCTTTCCTAGAAGAGCAAATTTGGAATAAGCTCAGCAGCCGACTGCAAAAGCCAAAAAAAAAAAAAAAGAAAGACCCACGTTGCGATTCACGCGAAACTTTTGATTTGGTTTGATTTTTTTTTTTTTTCCAACGGCATCTCAAGTCTTGCGGATTTTCCCAGCTCTGTTGCTAAAAGCGGCGAGGCCGGACAGGCAGAGCTGCTGCTGCGGGCAGGACCGGAGGGTGCTTGATGCTCCCGGCACCTGTAGGTTGTCTGGGCGTTGGGGCGCTCTCGCTTCGTTACGCTAAGCTCTTTGCACCGAAGCGTGCGCTTAATCTGCCGTTTCCCTTTGGAAACCGCTGAGGACACCAACTTCTTAAAACGGCTCCCGCTGGAGCCGCCGAGCGCGGCCGTTCGCGCCCTCAGCCAGCTGCAGCGAACGAAAGTCGCGCTGCTGCGTCCCGGCTCGTGCTGGGCGTCCTCGCTCCCTCGCCCGCCGCGGCGCCGGGGTCTCTCGTGCAAACGGAGATTTGCCAGCTGGAGTCTTTAGGCCGTGAAGCGCTGAGCGACGCGTCTGCTCTTGCCCCAGAGAAACGAGAGGCGATATCAAACGCTCGCCCGAGAGCCCAAGGGGGGGGAAGAAGCAAGGCTTCTCCCAAACCCTCCCGCTGTTAGTAGCCCGCCTGCCTGTTAAACGCTCTGCCTTCTCCTAGGATTTAAGACCTGCGTCTTCACAAACAACTGGATTGACGACAGCGCTGGGAGGCTCTTCACGGCCGCCTTGATGAACGTCTTGCGGAGACATTTCGACCTGGTGATCGAGTCGTGCCGAATCGGAATGCGGAAGCCCGACCCGGGAATCTACAGCTACGCGCTGGAGGCGCTGCAGGCGCAGCCGCAGGAGGTACCACCGCTCGCCCCGGCAGTCTTTAACCACTGTTGAGGTGTCTCRGTCCAAACCCGCTGCAGCTCTTCCCGCGGCTGCTGACCCCGCTTCTCCCTGGCTTAACTGCAGGTGATCTTCCTGGACGACATCGGTGAGAACTTGAAGCCGGCCCGGCAAATGGGCATGGCCACCATCCTCGTGAGGGACACGGAAACTGTTCTGAAGGAACTGCAGGAGCTCTCCGGAGTCCAGGCAGGTAGTGGGGATGGGTGCCCTGCCTGTCTCCTGTCCCCTGCTCTCCTGAGGATGGGTGCTCTGCACCTGCGGGTGCCCCACTGCCCACGTCCTGTTTCCAGCAGGGCATCTAGATTCTGTTCTCCAAAGCCAGGAGCAATGACCTTAGATCCTCCTTTACTGGGTTTGAGGAGGTTTTGTGTACCTTTGCTTGGCTGTAGCCCAGTGGAAAGGTGAGGAACTGGACAAGTCCTTCCATAGACGATGTGGCCTTGCCTCCAAACTTGCTGCAGCGTAGCACAGGGAGCAGAGCTTGCCTCAGTATGTGGAGGAGCTGTAAGTATATCTTAGCAGCTAGTGGTCGCCCCGGAGCAGATCCCCGGCGGGAGCTGTTTGACTTGCCCTGCTCTGGGATCTGGTGTGGGCACCCGGGAAGGAGAGGATGAGAGGTGGAGCTGTGGATTTTAAAAGCTGGTGGGAAGAAGAAGCAGGACGAGGGAAGGCAGGGAGGTGCTGTGAGATGAACCCTCGAGCGGTGCTCTCCCTGGCTCCCGGCACGGCTGGCTGTGATGCCCCCGAGCGCGCTCCTAAGAGCGGTGTTTGACTCCGCTTGGCCTGGACGCAGCTTTCTCCTGCGTCTGCAAGAGCTGTGAGGTGCAATGTCGCTCCCGTCTCTGCCCAGAGCTCCCCTGCTTTCCCTGCCTGCCGGCTACGGCTCAGCGCTGCTGCAGGGATCGCTCCGCAACCTTTGGTCTCGCTGTCCCCAGATGGACCAGGGAGATAAAAATACAAACGTAGCATAAAACCGCTCGCTGCTTGCAAGACCGCTGCAACGTCAGTGAAATACAAAGTGCGGCGCGCGCGTGGGCTGCGTTACCCCAGCGCAGCGTTTCCAGGAGCTCCGGCAGCCGCGTGAGCGCGGGCTTGTTGCTGACCCGCGGCTCCCTGCCATCTGCCCCTTGTGTCTGCCTGTCGTTTCGTGTTTTCTGCTTTCCTGCTGTCCTGCCAAAACCCCGGTAAGCTCATCCTATGTGCAAGCGATGGCCTAGACCTGCTGGGTCACGTCCGTCGCAAAGGCGCAGGCGTCCCAACGGAAGCAGGGCTGGCTGAGCAGGCAGAGAAGTCCTCCTCCAGCGCAAATACCATGCGCTTGCTGTGCTCCAGAGCAGGCTCAGTGTTTGCCCCAGAAATCAGCTCGCTTTCTTTGCCCCGTAGCTTCTGGGCCAAGAAGAGGCGCTGCCGATGGCCTGTGATCCGATCAACATAAGCCATGGATACGTGCCGATCAGGGTAGGGTGGAGGGAGCTGTCTTGGTGCGGGGCTGCTCGAGTGCTCTGGGGAGCGAGGGGTGAAGGAGCTGGACATGAAGGGGAGGATGCTGGGTCCCGTGCAAGGATACTCCAGCAGGAGCTGGTTGAAAGTGCTATTGGGTTGTCTACCCTCATGCACGATCTTCTGTCTTCACCGAGCTGCTCCTGGAAGGGTTGTGCAGAGCCACCCGATCATTCAGATGTTCCCCCCGGTGCCAAAATCTGCTGATGTGGCTCAGGGGAGGCAGGAAAAACCAGCCGGGAGCGGTGTCACGGGTTCCCAAGCCTTGCGGCTGAGCTGCGTGCAGGTGGTGGGTTCGGAGTGCGGGATTAAGCTGAGCCGTGTGCTGCTGGTAAGGGCTCTCTGTCCCCTCTCCAGCCCGGGGTCCAGCTGCACTTCGTGGAGATGGGGCACGGCCCCGTCGTGTGCCTCTGTCACGGCTTTCCTGAATCCTGGCTCTCCTGGAGGTATCAGGTAAGGGATGGGTGCAGGTCCCGGAGAGGAGATGGGTGGGAGGAAGGGGACTGCCCAACCTTGCATGGGGGCAACTGGCTTCTCATCCCTCTGCCGCTCGCTTGCATCTCTTGCTTCGTGCAACCCGCTGTCAGCACAGTTACTGCTGGCCGTGTCTTGACCAGGCTGAGAGCAGCTACCAGGTCCTGGAAGAGGGGCAGGCGTGGGGGCTTCTGCTTGCACAGAGTCGTACACCGGGGTTGTTTCCACAGGCAGAGAGACCTTGTGGCATTAGTAGCACGCTCTCCATGCCAGCCCCACTCATTTCTGCTTCAAGAAGTCTTAGGAAATTGGCTGAGCGTGATCCTCTGGCATGCCGGCTTCTCTCGAGGAGCTGGCAGCGTGATGCTCTGCGAGGGAGAGGGACTGGTGCTGCACAGCCGGTGCTCCCGTGCAGCCCTGGGATTTCCTGGGCTGCCCCTCCAGCCTGGCTTGAGCTTTGAAGGACGGGGGACGCAGCCCTGGCATATTCATCCCCGTACTACGTCCTCACCGGCCCGTGTCTGGGCTTAAAACCCTTTAGAGGACATCCATAATGGGCATTACTAGCACACTGTTGTGTGGACAAGTGTGGCTAACTCTGACTCAAGGGAGAGGGAAGTCCTTGGGGGTTGTGTTTTCTGAAGGCGCGCATTGCTTTCCTAGATCCCTGCTTTGGCTGATGCTGGCTTCCGGGTCATTGCTCTGGAGATGAAGGGCTATGGAGACTCCACGGCTCCACCGGGTGAGTTGGGTCTCCCGTCTTCTCTGGGGTGTCCCCACTGGGGGAAGGAGAAGGAGGAGAAGATCTTCCCCAGATCTCCCAATCCYGATGCGGGACGGGGCCATAGCTGGCAGTCACGCGGCCAGGGTGAACAAGGAGATGTCCAGGCTGAATCTGGAGAKGCTTTCTGTTGAGATGACTGGAGGTGGGGGACTGGCAGAAGCTTTGCAGGGGAGATCACCCAGTCTTCTTGTGAATCCAGGGCGTTTAGGTCAATGTAAGGTACTGCAATGTGCTTCCTTTTGGTGAGGAGAGTGGGGTGACCCRGTTTCTGTTCTGAGCAGACTGCAAAACTTCGCTGTGAACTTCTGAGCCCCTTTGCTAACCCAGGACTGCGGCGTCTCTGCTCGCTCCCTCCACACCTCTTGTGGTCTTGTCCTCTCCTGGTTTGAAGGGAATTCATTCGGGCAGCCTCTCTCCTGCCTTGGGTGCATCCAAGGAGCAGCTGAGATGTTCCAGCCCTCATGCATCTGGGAGGGTTTTGGCCCGAGACAAACCCACTTGCGGCATCCCGGTGAAACCGCTGGCACCACAGCAATGTTTTGGGCGCTGAGCTGATGTGGTGAGGTCTCTCCCTCGCCGCCTTCCTCCATGTGTTTCCATACGGCTCTTTTGGCCAAGGCCCTGCTGTGCAGCCGGACCAGCCCTTGCAGCAAGCCTGCACAGAGTCAGGCCCCGGGTTTCTCGGGCAGATCCGCACGGCGCTGCTCACCGGCTGGGCGATGAGCCGCCCTCTCCGGAGGCGACCGGAGATACCCCAGCGAGAGGCGGCTCTCGGAGCCTGCGGGTGCCGGTAGCCCCTTCACCCCCAGGTCGGGGTGCGGGTGAGACGCCCGGCACCATGCCTTGCTCGGAGCCAGGAGGGGTCACGGCGATGCTGACCAGCGCCATCCCTGCACGWCTGCCTGCGGGCAGCCGGCACCGACCCCGTTCTTTTGCAGCCTCCTCCCCTTCTGCTTTGCTTGAGGCTTTCACGTGGCTCTGACCCAGCAGCCGGGAGTCCGCTTGCGACTTCGCCTTTGGAGCCTGTCTCTGCCGGAGGCTTGGAACCGCGCCGTCATGTGATATCCAAGTCACGCGCGGCGGATTTCTTTTGTTCCAGCGGCTCCTCTGCCTCCGGGGCGCTTGCGCGTCGCYCGGGCGCTGAACGCCAGCGAGAAACGTCAGCGCTAAACAGCGGCGCGGGCGGCTGCTTGAAGCCCTTTTGCTGGGGGCTCAGCCGCCCTCGTTAGCAGATTGCTCTTTCGTTAACCGAGGGCAGACGTCGGGCCAGGCTTGCCGGAGTGAGACGGGCAGCCAAGAGCTAGCGGGTGGCGCTGGCCGAAGCGCCCCGTTCCCCTCGGCTTTCGCCAAGAGCCCGGCAAGGGAGGTCTCTTGCACGCGACGGTCGTTTCCAGGGCTCGTCCCCAGAGCCTAGGGCTGTCTCCAGCCCCGCGGCTATTGCCAGCACCTGCCTTTGCTCCAGCAAGACGGCGCCGGACCACGAGGAGCAGCTGAGTGCCCCGGTCGCAGGTTGACCTTGCGAGCGGCTTGCCCCGTGGCCGCGTGCTCCATCGAGCTGCTGCTGCTCTCCTCTCCTTCCCGCTTGCAGAAGGCTTTACCTCCAGCCGGGGCAGATTTGCCTCCTTATGTTTGCTTGCGTCAGTGCAATCGCTCAAATTTCTGTGGCTTGAGCGAGTTTGATAGCGCGTGCTCGCTGGAAACATGGGAGAGTTGGGCACTTCCACCGATACCAACAGTGGCATCCTCAGCTTATCTAAAGGCTCGATGTTACCTTAGATGCAGCTGGGGCAATGGGAGACGATGAGAGCAATCTAGCAGTTTTAGCCTCCTTAGAAATGTATGAAYGTTAAAATGATGCAAACTACATCTTTCTTGCAGACATAGAAGAATATTCCCAGGAGAAAATATGCAAGGTGAGAAGCCGTAGCAGAATTACACGGCCCAAATGAATGGGTGCATGTTGGGAGACTGTGGCTGGAGTCCCAGAGTGAAGGCTTGGACCGTGCATCCCTGGGAGCGGTGGGAAAGGACTGGGGGAAGGTGGGGGAGACAGARGGGAAGTCTTCGGGCTGCTCTTATCCCTGGGCCAGGTAATTCGCCTAGCCCAGACAGCAGAGTAAGTGCCGTTCTGGTTGAGCCGCGGCATGGATGTCCCAGATCTGCCTGCAAGGCCTTCAGCCACGGTGTAAAACCCAGGGAGATCTTGTGCAGCGCGAGCCCGTTGCTTTCGAAATATCCGTGTAGGTGTGGGGTGGGGTCCCTGTTCAGAGGAGGCTTGCAGSGTCTCCTGAGCAGGTGGTGCTCGGAGGATGAGCTGCCCCTATCCCATTCCCTGAATCCCAGCCCGGCACGTTCCCTTCCATCCCCTCCCTTCTGCTATATCCTAAAGCTGCCTGGATCTGTGGGGTCCAGCACTGGGGAGGGGGGTGGTCTGGGGCAGTGTGGGCACGGTCCTGGAGAAGAGATCTGACTCTTTCTCCCTTCTCCTCCTCTGCACAGGATCTGGCAATTTTCCTGGACAAACTGGTGAGGAATCGCCTGCGATCTGTCCTTCCCTCTTGCCARGGTTTGGCTGCGCGTCTGCGCCCGCCTGCCCTTACGGCTTGTTCCTTCGCTGCGTGATGAGCAAGCGGTTAACGAAGCCCTGCTCCTGCAAATTGGCTGCTTCATTCAGTGAGCTGGCAAAGCTCAGGGCAGAAGGAAATGGAAAGCAGATGCTCACTTTTCTCCTTTGCTTCCCTCCTGGATCCTATCCAGGTAGTGCCCCCTCGCTCTCCCTGCCACGTGGGTGTAGTTGGGGTCCGACTTTGACGGAGCAGCTCCTAAGCTCTCTGATTCTGCATGCGGCAGAGATTTTATGGTAGCTSTGGTCAAAAACCTTGATGTAACCACAGTTGTAGCACCAGTGCAGGTACTTAAGTCCTCCTATGCATCACGTTTTAAAGCCAAAACGCAACAAGCCGTGTGCCTGTAGTGTGGACACCGGCATGCACAGAGGACTCCAGCTGATGGTCCTCCAGCTGGGAGGGCTCCTGGTACCTGGCAGCTGTGAAGCGAGCGAAGCCCTGGCTTTCCGTTGGCCCTGGATGGGATTTTTTGGGGTGGGGGTATTCGTAYGACCCAAGGTCCATGGTGAGAACCACGCTAGGCATCCTTGGGAAGAGCCTGCATTAGGTCCTGCACTGGGATGCCTTCTCAAGGACCTCCTGTCCTTGCTGAGGGCAGGGAAATCAGCTGGCTGGGTCTATAGCTCGGTAGTGTTTTTGTAAACCAGCAGGATATTTGCAAAGCAGGGAAGAGGGACTCTGAGCCAGTAACCGGCACTTCTGGATTGCGTAGTGGGATTTTTTTTCCCTTTTTTTTTGCATTTCTCTTGGACAAAATTGGGTAGGAGCTTCCTGTCAGTGCATGGAGACAGAATAGCTCTCCTGCTGTTAGACGGATACCCGACTGTTGTGCATCGACKGTGCTCTGAACTGGTTGCGTTGTTGTGCGTGTGCCTTCCTCCATGGGGTCGTTGTCCCGAGCTGCCTGGCAGTGGGGGCTGCAAGGAGAACGCGGCCCCGGTGATCCGTGTAGCTCTCTCGTCTCTCATCCCGTTTGAAATCATGGCAGCTCCCAAGTGACTTGCAGAGCAGCTGGGGTGGATGCGTGGATTAATTCYGCCTCTCGGCAAAGATCGGATCTGGTGTCGGTGCAGCGTCTGATACATCCTCTGCTGAAGGCCAATAGAGCTGCATTTGCATGAGAGATGGAGATGACGATCTTGGTCTCTTCGCTCCTGCTCCGGCAATTATCCTTGCRTCGTTCCGAGACTGCAGCGAGCGCACGTGGCTTCCGGGGCTCCGGTTTTTAATTCACTGAAGCAGGGCTGGTTCCCGGGGGCTGGCGGAGAGGGCGAAGCGCAGATGTGACCTGTGAAGTGAAGATGTGTGGTTGGACGGGACGCGCCATCGGCGGCRTCCCGGGAGCGGGACCCTCGGTCCCCCTGCCCTCCCCGAGCCCGCGGTCCCCGCAGGGACTTGCAGCGACAGGCGGGGTGGCGTCTGCGTTTGCTGCCGGCCGTGCCGTGCAAAGGAGGGTGGCTGGGGCGAATCCCTCTGGGTGGGAATTGGCTCTTTGCCCTCTCCACGGGGGGCTCCTGGGTGCGGGACCAGGCTCTGGAGAGAAACGTGCCGCTCAGCCCCGCTGCGCCGGGTTTTAAATCTCACGCACCGTTTATTATTTCATTTTTTTCCTGCATCCATCCCCTCTCGCCGACCTTCGCGCGGCGCCGCGGCCCCCCGAGCCCCCCCGGTGCAGCGAGTCGGATGACAAGGTCAGCAAATTGCCGCCTCCTCTCGGCCGATCCCGCTGCATCCATCCTGCCGCCCCGCGCCCCTCCCCGTCCATCCGTCCGTCCGCCTTGACAGCGGCGCTAGGGCGGCCGCGAGCCGTTCCGGGCCCGCTGCGAGCGAGCGCGCGCCGGATTGATATCTGCGCCTTTGCAAAGACGAAGTGCGTGCGATGGTTGGGGGGGGAGGGATGCCAAGGTCCGCAGGGCTTTTTCCTTGCCGTGTTGTGAAATGGCTTCCGAGGGAATGCGTCCAGCTCTTAAAGATGGACCCTTCGGAAAACGCTCTGCTACTCTTTTTTTTAAAAAAAAAAAAAAAAAAAACAGGAAACAACGAAAAAAACCAACTCTCAGGACCCGATTTTGCAAGGGCTCCTCGTTCGACCGCTTTTGTTCTTTTTTTGCGCTGACGCTGGAGCTGGGCAAAACGCTTCCAGCCCTCCTCCCCGCCTGTGGTTGGAAACAGAGTTTTGGTGGCCTTAGCAGAGCGGGAATGGGATTTAGGGAATGTTTTCGAGGGCGCGTGGGAGGGGCCCGGCGAAAGCAGGCGCAGCTTGCGTTGCGTCTTCAAGCGGTGGCGGCTCGGCGCGCAGCGGGCTCGGCTGCCTCCGAAGGATTCTGCTCGGAAACGCCGACTGAGCCRAAAAGAAGAACGATGCCCCTTGGTGGCAAACGGGGCTGAAACGGGTAGTTTGGGGCTCCGCTGCCCGGTTATCCTTACAGCAAAAATGCTGCTTTCTTCCAGTTGAGACTGGCCTGATGCCCGGCCTCATCCTGCCYGGTCGGCAAGGGAAAAGAGCCCCGGGGCTCATGTCTCTCCCTGGGCTCCTTTTCGGACRTTGTGGTTTGGGTTCCTGAATTGCTCATGGAGACATCCCTCCTGGAGCAGGCATCCAGCACGGGGAGGCAGAGCTCTCCCAAAGCCTCTCTGTCGGCTCCCGGTTGAGCCTGAAGGCACCGGCTGGTGCTTCCATGACAATTTTTTGGATGGGAGAAGGGGCGCTGTGCCGTCGCGTGGGTGCAAAAGGGGGGTCAGTGCCGTTCGGATACGGCCCGTTGGAGCCCGGCTTGCGTCTGGCCGGCGAGAGGGAGCTGGGCAGCGGAGCAGCACGTCTGAGATGGCTCCAAGAGCRGTGCTTTCTTTGGGAATTTCCTCCTTGGTTGCTCTTAGTGATGACTTCAGCCTCCCTCCAAGCAGGTGCTTTGCTCCTAGTTGAGTTTGCCCGGGTTTTGCGGTGCCCCTCTGCACAAGATTAAAGATCTGAACCTCTCTTTGGTAGCTGCCTTTCTGTCCCCGTTAGATGCTGGGTCCATGCAGTCAAGCCTTGTCTTGCTTTTCCTCTGGAGAAGCTGAGGAGTTGGGATGCTGCGATCCGTGTGAGGCGCGTCCTCGCCTTGTTGGCCGGGCTGCCTTGGTTTTCTCTGCCCCGTCTCCTAAAGTCGGCATCCGTGTTAGAAATCTGGGCCCAGGACCTTCCGGCAGCAGTTTTCCAGACGTCCGTGTTCCTCTCCCTGCCCATTTGGTTGAGTTCCCCCTTTGGGACAATCCAGGGGAGGTTCACGGAAAACAAGTGACTTTTGGCATCAGCTGATATTTGCGCTGAAGCGGAGCCCTCAAATGTCGCTGAGCAGCTTCGGCGCGGGGCTGCCGGGGGGAGCGTGGGCAGGAGGACCGATCCCACCTCGCTGGAGGGGGCTCAGCCCCCGGCAGGTCCCAAGGGATGGATATGGATGCGTGAATTTTGGGTACCGTTCCTCCGCGGGAGTGGGGAGAACGGGCAGGGGCAGCCCTGGCTTGGAGGAGCCGCGGTGGCCCCGGGTAGGCGGGCGAGAGCTCGTGGTGTGGTGGGGGACACCCCTCCCCTGGGCCAGGTGCCCACGTCTTCTCCTCTTTGCCTGGTGCCTTTCGAGATGTGACTCTGGGGACGGGTACAGCCCCGGGCACGGTGAGGTCGGACTCCTCTGCAGGTGTGAGGACAGTCTTGGTGGCCAGCAGCTCCTGACCTCCTCCCCGAAGGACCAGCGCTAGCGATGCAGACCATCGGGGTGATGGCCCCGGTTTGGGACATGTCTCGAGCACCTTGGTGACCTCAGTGTGCCTTCTCCTCCGGGGGCACCAGGCGCTTAAAACGTCTCACATTTCGATGTGCCGCCTCTCTCTCTCGCCCCGGCAGGGCATYGCCCAGGCTGTGCTCATCGGCCACGACTGGGGAGGTGCCGTGGTGTGGAACATGGCGCTCTTCTACCCCGAGAGAGTGAGGTGGGTCCCCCGGCTCCCCCCGATCCCAACCCACCAAGGGTTTGCCATCATCGCGTTGAGGTCGCCCGTCATCATCCCGTTTAACCGGGATGGACCAAGCTGCCCGGCGTGGTGGCCACCACGATGGAGACAAGAAGCGGAGCCGAGAAGCCCCCAGGCTCAATACGATAGAGGCCAAATCCCTGTTTTTGAGTTAACGCATTATTTCGCCCCAAACCCCCCAGTCCCGTGGAGCTGACCCCCGTGGGCACCCCGGACCGCCGCGCGCCGCGGGGCTGCTCTCCCGAGCTGACCTCCRTTCCCTTGCGTCCTAGAGCCGTGGCTTCGCTGAACACCCCTTACYGGCCCGCGGACCCCAGCGTGGACATAGTGGAGAAGATGAGAAGCCTTCCCACCTTCGACTATCAGTTCTACTTCCAGGAGCCGGTGAGCGGCAAAAAGCTTCTGCGCCTCAGACTCGCCTTGCAGCCGCGGAGGCGAAAGAAATACGGTGGACGCTGGGGACCTGCGTCCCGGAGGACAGGACGAGCGTTGGTGTCTCCTGCCACGGTTCCTCTCTTGTAGGGCGTCGCGGAGGCAGAGCTCGAGAAGGACATCGGCAGGACCCTGAAGGCCCTGATCCGCTCCATCCGCCAGGAGGTGGGTGCGGGGCTGGGGACGGGGACGGGGACGGTGCGGGGGTTTTGGCCTGAGAGGCGAGGGCCAAAGAGTGTGGACGGGCYCGGCTGGGAGAGCAGCGATTCGCAGCCTGGCTGGGTGACCCAGGGATACAAAGTCTGCAAAGTCTGCATTTAGACAGCCATCAGTAGGGACCAGAGTGAACACATCCTTGTGAGCGGCACAGGCCTCGCTCCTGTCTGAGACTCTCAGCTGAAGCTGAGTGCGGACCCATAAGACCTCTGGAAAACTGCCCTGCTGCCAGAGGAGGAATGGCCCTTCACCGGGAACGGCGCAGTCCGCGTCCGGGGGCTTTGAGCAGGCGGCACGACCCGGACGGTGCCACTGGGAGCACACGTGGGCTCTTGCTGCCCTTCTGCCCCGACAGCGTCGCTTCAAATCACTTCATTAACCTCCTGCTCAGGCTGGAAACGTTCATGTGTCGCTTCAGGGTAAAAAAAAAAAAAAAAAAAAAAAAACCTTTGGAGTTTAAAATAACTGTGGCCGCGAGGCTGCGAGGCGCCTCGGCTTATCCGCGCTCTCCTGGGGGGGAACGGCACTGCCGGGGGGGGTTAGGGAATGTGCTGTTAACGGAGATGCTTCCCGTCTCTCCTCGCAGGACCGCCTGCCTTCYGCGCCCGGCTTCCACGGCATCCAGCGGCGAGGTAAGGACAGGCGAAGGGAGCGGGGAGCTCGGCGCGCGGAGCGTCCCGGCAGCCCTCCGCCCTTCGCTGCCCCCCTACCCCTGCAGGAGGGCTGCTGGTCGGCTTCCCGGAAAACTGTCCCGCGAGCCGGATCCTCGGCGGCCCCGCGCTGCAGTATTACATCCGGCAGTTCGCAAAGTCCGGCTTCAGGTGAGAGCTCGGCTCGGGGCGGGAGCGGCGGTGCTCCCGGCCGGAGACGGGCTCCGCCGCTTCCCCATCGCGGGGAATAGCGGTCGAGCCCGCGGTCCCGAGCCGGCGCCGTCCTGCCCTCGCGCCGACGGCCCCGTAAAGCTCCGGTTCCTCTGGCTCTTCCTCTTTCCGCCCTGCCCGGTTCGCAGAGGGCCGCTGAACTGGTACCGGAACATGCGGCCCAACTGGCGCTGGGCTCTGCTGGCCAAGGACAGGAAGGTAGGAACGGGGCGAGCGAGCGCGTGGGGCGAGCGCGAAGGAGCCCTCGCGCAAATCCGCCGCCTCCCTCTTCCCTTTGCCGCCTGTCTCCCCTGCAGATCCTGGTCCCGGCGCTGATGGTCACTGCTGGGAAGGATGCCGTCCTCCATCCCAGCATGAGCAAAGGCATGGAGGAGTGGGTAAGCGCACATGTTCTCCCCTCACTAAGTCGGTGCCCGAGGAGATCCCCGCAGCCGCCGTGCCCTGGGATGCTACGGGATCGTCGGCATGCAGCCGAGCCATCCCAGGCCGTGGGTCCCGCTTAAATAGCCGAGCCATGGGAATGCCTCTGGGGCTCTTCCCGGCAGCAAGGAGATGGAGCGAGTGCTGCAGCCGCTACGAGAGCGGGGCTGCGCTCGGCCCGGCCGGGGGGGGATAACGCTGGAGAAGGGGGAAGAGGGCGGCGTCGGCTTTCCCTCGGAGAAAGAGCTCCCGAATCGGCGAGGCGGAGGGGGAGCCGCCTTGGCCGAGAGCCCGGCGCCGACGAAGCTCCCCTCTGCCCTCGCGGGCCGCTCCGCAGATCCCGCAGCTGAGCCGGGGCCACATCGAGGAGTGCGGACACTGGACGCAGATGGAGAGGTACCGTGYGYGCGRCCGGGGCGGCTCCCGGCACGYGTGGAAAACCCGGGAGAAGCAGCGYGGATAAAGGCTTCTCCCGCGCGGGGCGCGAGAATAAAATGCAGCGGGGATGCTCCGCGCCAGCTCCGACCCCTCGCTGGGACACGGAGGCGTCCGCGGGATGTCCCAGGGCAGGGGAGGGCGCTGAGCAGGATGCTAGGCGAGATGCCACCTCGGAGGTGGTCTCCCGTCCCGGGTCCGGGTGCATCCGGCGTGGGTGAGCACCAGGCCCCCGGGAGCCGCTCCGGAGGAGGGGACGGGGATGAGGTGGGGGCATCGATGGTCTCACGCGAGGTTCCTGCCTTCCTCCCAGGCCGGCGGCGCTGAACGAGATCCTCCTCGAGTGGCTGGAGAAGCTTCCCGACGGCACGTCGCTGCCGAAGATCTCCCGGCTCTGAACGGCGCCGGGGCACAGCCGTGCATGGGGTGGGGGGGGCTTGGTTCGGCGCTTGGGGTGTAATTTTCCGGATGATTTTGGGGTTTTTTTTGGTGGCGGTTACGGGTGAGCCGGATCGTGGCGTTGTGCGCGCCGGGGCCGAGCTGAGGCCGTTCGCTGACCCCCCCCCCCACGTCCCCAGGGCGTTCGGCAGCGCGAGGAGCCCYGGGGAAGCTCCCGTGGGAGCAGCAGGCACCCGATGGACGTGGGGCGCTCCGGCCGGCGGCGTTCCCGGCTGCCGGGTTATCTCGGCGGATCCCCGGCGCGAGGCATCGCCCCGCGAGCGGCGC